>NW_028261386.1:125601814-125766814 GCF_051295495.1 Thamnophis sirtalis
ATTTGACTTGATTATATGGCTGACTTATCCAAAATGATAGGGGTTTTTTTTGTTTTTATAAATGAAATACCTTGTATTCTTAATTTATTAACAAGTTTTTCATAAAATAGCTTGCAGATTCCAGCCTCTTTGATAAATAGGATTGTTGCTTCCTGACTCCAGTTTTCAATATTTTTTGATAATGCTTTAATTTTTTAAAAAATTATCTTTCTAGCTCTACATTTTTTTATTATTCTCATACGTTCAGGTGGGAGAAAGCCAGTGGTGGGTTTCAAACATTGTTCGAACCTACTCTGTAGGTGTGGCCTCCTTTGTGGGAGTGGCTTGCCGCCCATGTGACCAGATATGAAGATGCCAACGACACTTGTCAGAACCACCTTAAATTACCTCACACACAGCACTGGCATGCATAAGAATATGATGTAAACTTGTTTTTTAAAAGGCATCTTTGGTTTGCGTTAAAACAACTTCAACACACGCAATGTTCTGATTGCACCACAAACGCAGTAGTCATCCTTACCTTTCACAGAGGCACTGAGTTTTATAAATATGAGCATGATAGTGTAGAATAATCATATCCAAGGACCAGTGGTGGTCCAAAATTTTTTGAAACCTCTTCTGTAGGTGTGGCCTGCTTTCCGGGTCCACTGTTGGAACCCCTTCTAACGGGTTTGGTAGATTTGACGAACCGGTTCTACCTAATAGGTGCGAACTGGTAGGAACCCACCTCTGGAGAAAGCTATATAAACAAGATTATTATTGCTCAAAGCTTTACATGTTACAATTTCAGTCCTAAATAATGATTTTTTTCTCTCTATTCTGGAATTCTTAGAAACTGTATTTGAAGTCTATTCCTAATTTCTATCATGTTTTATCTATTATTTTGTCTTATTACTGTATCTATGTCTCTGAATCTACAGTTCTCTATATATTTGAGCCTACAATCCTCATTATCTTTGTTGCTCTTCTTTGCACTCTTTCTAGAGTCTCAACATCTTTTTTATATTGTGGTGACCAAAACTGGATGCAGAATTCAAAGTACAGTACTGGAAATTTATTCTTTTGTGCACTTACTACTTAAATAAGAATAAAATAAGTACACAAAACAATAAAACAGCTACTTACAAAGGAAATATGGCTGTCCTTGCCAGTCTTCAATATTACTGACCACCTTACACACACACTTCCAGCCCCTCTGCCTCTTCCCTCTTCCTGGATTCACTCGAAGGTTTAAAAACTCACAGACTGTGCACACACACACACACACACACACACACACACACACACACACTTCCAGGTCCTCTGCCTCTTCTCTCTTCCTGGATTCACTCAGACATTTTTGAAACTCACAGCCTGTGCCCAGCACACACTCTTCCAGCCCCTCTGCCTCTTCCCTATTCCTGGATTAACTCAGACACTTTTAAAAGAATGGAAGAGTGTGTGCATGTGCACAGGCTGTGAGTTTTCACAACATCTGAGTGAATCCAGGAAGAGGGAAGAGGGAAGAGGCAGAGGGAATGGAATGTGTGCATGTGCACAGGCTGTGAGTTTCCAGCCCCTTTGCCTCTTCCCTCTTCCTGGATTCACTCAGATGTGGTTTTTTTTTTAAACCCACAGCCTCTCTACCTCTTCCCTCTTCCCCAACATCTTCTCCCCTCAGCCACTCACCAATTCTTTCTTCTTCTGATTCTTCTTCTGATAACCTTTTGGCAGCATGGTGCGGATGGGCGGGGTGAGTGAAAGAGCAAATGAGGGGAGTGACCGTTCTGATACTGGGCGTCCTGACCAATGGGTACAGGAAGGGCATGCTAAATTTCACCACCTGGTACTGCTGTACTGGTCCATACCGGTTGAAACCCACCACTGGTCAGCACTGAAGAAGTTTCTAGGATGAGAAGCGAAACATCTTGAATAGAAAACAAAGCAGCCTTTTGAAAAAGACACTTTTGGGACAATCATGACCTAGGTGACTGGATATTTACATAGACAGTGAAATGCCATGTTTGATATGCCATAGTTCAGATACAGGTTTATATTTTATTTTATTTTATATTTTTATTTTATTTTATTATTTTATTGTTATTATATTTTATTATTATTTTATTTTATTGTTATTATATTTTATTATTATTTTATTATTTTACTTTATTTTATTTTACTTTATTTTATTTTACTTTATTATTTTATTTTATTATTTTATTATTTTACTTTATTTTATTTTATTTATTTTACTTTATTTTACTTTATTTTACTTTACTTTACTTTATTTTACTTTATTTTATTTTATTTTATTATTTTATTTTATTATTATTTTATTTTATTATTATTTTATTTTATTTTATTATTTTACTTTATTTTATTTTACTTTATTATTTTATTTTATTATTTTATTTTATTATTTTATTTTATTTTATTATTTTATTTTATTTTATTATTTTATTATTTTATTATTTTATTATTTTATTTTATTATTTTATTATTTTATTATTTTATTATTTTATTATTTTATTATTTTATTATTTTATTATTTTATTATTTTATTATTTTATTATTTTATTATTTTATTATTTTATTATTTTATTATTTTATTATTTTATTATTTTATTATTTTATTATTTTATTATTTTATTATTTTATTATTTTATTATTATTTTATTATTTTATTATTTTATTATTTTATTTATTTTATTATTTTATTTATTTTACTTTATTTTATTTTATTTATTTTACTTTATTTTATTTTATTTTATTTTATTTTACTTTATTTTACTTTACTTTATTTTATTATTTTATTTTATTTTATTTTATTTTATTATTTTATTTTACTTTACTTTATTTTATTTTTTTTACTTTATTTTATTTTATTTTATTTTACTTTATTTTATTTTATTTTACTTTATTTTATTTTATTATTTTATTTTATTTATTACATTTTAAAACTGCCCATCTCCCTCAGAGAGGTTCAATAATGTCTAGCTAAACAATTAAAAAGCAAGGGTTGTTTTATTGATGTGTGATCCGAAATAAAGCTGCCTTTGCAGTGTGTTTATTCTTCCCACTGGAGAAGAATCATGGCATCATGGCTGTGTGCCACCGTCTAATTACTACATTCCATAAACTAACGTTTGACAGAACTCTGGTCAAATTCCATTGCTGGCCTCTGAAGAGTGAACAAAGCACACATTTCTGCCGTGTAAAGTTCATATTTGTTTGACAATATGCACTTCTGCCTTGTCTATTATCCTCGCCTTACAAAATTTCATTTCGTGACCATTCAAAGTTACAACGGCACTGAAAAAGCGACTTATGATGTTTTGTCACAACTATTGCAGCATTCCGGTGGGCACATGATTCTTGGCAACCGGTTCATATTTATGACAGTTGCAGTGTCCTGGGGGGTCATGTGGTCAGGCTTTGCGACCTCCTGACAAGCAGAATCAAGAAGGAAGCCATATTCACTCAACAACCACGTTACTAACTTAGCTAATGCAATGATTCCCTTTACATGGGGGCAAGTAAAGTCTTAAAATGGGGCAAAACTCACTTCACAAATTGTTTTCACTTAGCCACATAAATGTTAGGCTCAATTGTGGTTGTAACTCAAGGATTATCTGTACTTTATTTGGGGATGCTTCAGATGGTGGGCTTCCCTCTGCCAATAGTGAAGGTCCTAATTTCTGATTAGGTTAGATCTAGCCACCCCTTCCCCTTTATCATTGACTTTTTACTTAACTCTGCTGCCTTTTGAATTCTGAGCAGCTTCTAAGTATGATCCATGCAGAAAAATGCTTGTGATGATCTTTTCCCTTTTCTCATCTTGGAGAAACTCATTGCTCATTTCAACAATCGCAGTTAGACTTATATACCGCTTCATAGGGCTTTCAGCCCTCTCTAAGCGGTTTACAGAGTCAGCATATCGCCCCCACAGTCTGGGTCCTCATTTCACCCACCTCGGAAGGATGGAAGGCTGAGTCAACCTTGAGCCGGTGAGATTAGAACCGCTGAACTGCAGATAACAGTCAGTTGAAGTGGCCTGCAGTACTGCACCCTAACCACTGCGCCACCTCGGCTCAGGAGGAGGAGGAGACCCTGCAGACCCTAAGAGAATTGTTGAGCTGGGTCTGTTAAAATCAATGTATTGGCAGGTGCAAAATCAATAAGGATTTGGGTGAGCATGCAGCGTATTACACATCACACCAGCCCTTCCTTGAAGTCATCCGCAAAATGCATTTAGTGCAGTTAAATAAATATTGGTATGGGTGTTTCATTTTAATTAAAGAAGCAATGGAGGCAGTTTGACCAGAGGAATGTAAATGCAGTCGGAAGAAGGACGGAAATGATCAAAATTAGAATGATCGCTAAAGCAAGAAAAAGACCTGTGTTCTCTAGGACTTTGATGGCGAACTTATGGCGCATGTGCCAAAAGTGGCACATAGAGCCATGTCTCTGGGTACGTGAGCCATCACTCGTTGCTCTTCGGGGTTCCAGCACTCTGGCCAGATGGTTTTCCCACGTGCGGGAGCACCAGAAACCAGAAGACCAGGTGGCTAGTGCGCATGCTGAAAACTGGAAAAGCAGGCGCCCCGTGGCTGCTCTTCTGTCTTTTGGCATGTGTGCATGCTCCTGTTTTGGGACTCGGCGCCGAAAAGGTTTGCTAACACTGCTCTAGGAAATGCTGTGTTTTTAAAATGGAGCCTCTTGGAGAATGAATAACGTTTTTAGTGAACAGGTCACTAAATTCTTCTCCTTCCAACAGGACTAAAAGAGGTCAAACACAGCTTGAATTGAGTTACAAGGTCACTACTCCTGGAGGAAAAACAAGCAATTTTAATCGACTGAGGACATTCATCACAGCCAGAAGTGAATCCTGTAATCAGGTTCGTAGGGCTAATGTTTTAAAGTTTTCCTGCCTTCTAGAACACCTGCGCATGGCAGCTGTTCAGAAGTACAATTATGAGGAAAAGTGGAGATTTCTTTTCTACAATCACTACCATCACAAAGTCTTTCCAAAGGGCCACCTTGCTGTCTTGTCTGAGTCATGCCAATATTACTTTCTTTCTTTTTCTTTTTTTAAATAATTTTATTTATACTTTTTTCCCTTAACATCCATAAGTGTTTAGTGGACAGTGTGCCACGCCTGGAAGTGAACTTTTACGCTGGGCTTTCAAACCTGCCACATTTAATGCTGTGGGAAATTGAGAGGGGAGGGGATTATATGGAGTGGGATAGATATAGTCAAAATAACATTCCTTTCTCAGAGACTCAAGGTCATCCTGCCCTGCACCTGGAGTGGTGTGACTGGGAGGCATCTCCAGTTGGGACGGTACTTGATTGGACCATGTGATGGACATGTGGGTGCTGGGCTGGGAATTGAACTTTCATTTGGGTGGGGAAAACCTGGAAGCTTTCAGATTTGGGTTTCTCCAGATGTGCCAAAATGACATCTCTAATAAAATGGAACTTTGAGGAGTCAAACCTTGGAGTCTTATTTCGTTAGGGGTGTTACATGTAACCTTAATACAGTGTATTATCTAGGTTGATATATTTTGCATACAATTCTGATAGTGATATTACCATTTAAATATACATAATCATACTTTTTCAACTTCATACATCGTAATCATAGTATGTTCTGTTGTATTTCAGTATACATAATATTATTTTCCCAATTTCTACTTTCTATTTCTTTTTTCTAATACTTAGTGTTGTGGCCCAGCAGGAGCTGTTGGAGCTGCCACCAGACTCCGACAGCGAGGGACCCTATGAGTCAGCTGTGGAGGATGTGGAGGACGCTGGACAGGGTTCCGACTCCAAGCAGGGTGCAGAAAAGCTGGTTGGCCACCAGGAGGCACCTGAGCCTTGGACCAGTGGGGAGGAGATAAGGGAGAATAATCTGGACGCCAGTAGTGAGTTGTTTCTGGATGTCCGGCACCGAAGAGCTAATAGGCATCAGGAACAGTTGTACAAGTACAGGAGGTAATTGCACTCAGCTGGCGGTCATTAGGCTCCTCTCCAGACTATAAAAAGACTGCCTGTACACACGCCCCTCTTGCAGAAGTCAACACATTGATTAAAAGTTGGAGAACTTTTGGTAACTAGCTTGGCAGGCTGGATTGCTGCCAAGGTTTGTCTGAGTTGCTGCCAAGGTCCTTATCTGTTTGTTCTGCTTGGCTTTCAGCCAAGAGGTTTTGGTTTCTTGCTATTAAAGTACATTCCAGTTAAGCTTGTCTCAGCATTCATTACTGGATGGAGGAGGGGGTCAGAACAACTTAGTAATTCAAATAATAATCCATGTACCTCCATACAACCTTTCCAATATAGGTGCCCCAGCCCTCAAACTTTAAATACAGGGAGTCCTTGACTTATAACCATTTGAAATTACAATGACATTGAAGAAATGTCATATGACTGCTTTTTCACACTTATGACCATTGCTGCATTCCCATGGTTTCAGACACTTGGCCACTGGCATATATTTATGACGGTTGCAGTATTCAGGATCAGGTGATCACCTTTTGTGACCTCCTGATAGGTAAAGTCAATGAGGAAGTCAGATTCCCTCAACAACCGTGTTACTAGCAATAGCAGTTAGACTTATATACCACTTCATAGGGCTTTCAGCCCTCTCTAAGCGGTTTACAGAGGCAGCATATATTGCCCCCACAGTCTGGGTCCTCATTTCACCCACCTCGGAAGGATGGAAGGCTGAGTCAACTTTGAGCCGGTGAGATTAGAACCGCTGAACTGCAGATAACAGACAGCTGAAGTGGCCTGCAGTACTGCACCCTAACCACTGCGCCACCTCAGCTCCCTCAGTTTACCAACTGCAGGGATTCACTTAACAACTTGGCATGAAAGGTCACAAAATGGGGCAAAAGTGGGACACATAACAACTATTAAGCAATGAAAATCTGTGGCTCAGTTGTGGTGTCAAATAGAGGACTATCTCTACCTGCAATGGCCTTGCTGGGAATTTTGAGATTTGGAATTTATATGCTGTAGGATACGCTGAGAGTGTTTCTATTATGCCCACTGACTCTGCTTTCCGTTGCCTTGATTATTCAGTCTTTCAAATGCTGGTAGAACCTGTTTCCTTTGGAGCTTCACTTTTATAAAAAGTTAGTTTAAGCATTACACTGGTAAGATGGCTTCAGTGAGAACATTGTGATGGTCTTTTTTTAAAATTGGAGATCCCAGATGTTTTTTTAAACATAAAGCATTACAACATATGGGGACTTAATATGCATGCCTCTTATGGTTTTATTTATTATTATTATTTTTAAAAAATCTGTGCTGTTATTTTTGCAAAACGGAGAGCTGCAAGTTGCCGAGGGCTTTGTGGGCTGCTATGTGTCCACCTCTGCAAGATGCCCATTCCAGCCTTCATTAGCATTATATCCAGTGCAGCCTTTTACCGTACAAAGTTATAGACATAACAAGTGCTTGAATTGAATTGAATTGAATTTATTTCATTTATATGCCGCCCTTTTCCCCGAAGGGGACTCAGGGTGGCTCACAATCCATGTCAAGGGAAGGGGTACAAATAAAGAATAAAAAAGATGAACAAAACAATACACAATTTAAAAAGCACACAACAACCATACCATTCGAGGGAGGGGGCAAAGGCTCTTTAGCTCCAGGTCTGTCGGAATAGCCAGGTTTTAAGGGCTTTGTGGAAGGCCTGGAGGGTGGTGAGGGTTCGAATCTCCATGGGGAGTAAGTTCCAGAGGGTCGGAGCAGCCACAGAGAAGGCTCTCCTCCGGGTGGTCGCCAGTCGGCATTGGCCGGTGGATGGAATTCGGAGGAGGCCTAATCTGTGGGATCTAATCCGTCTATTGGAGGTAATTGGCAGCAGGCAGTCTCTCAAGTACCCAGGTCCAATACCATGAAGGGCTTCATAAGTGACGACTAGCACCTTGAAGCGTATCCGAAGACCGATAGGCAGCCAGTGCAGCTCGCGGAGTATAGGTGTTACGTAGGTGAACCGAGGTGCACCCACGATCGCTCGTGTGGCTGCATTCTGGACAAGCTGAAGTCTCCGAATGCTCTTCAAGGGCTGCCCCATGTAGAGCACGTTGCAGTAGTCAACGTGTGCTTTTTAAAGTGACAATATAAGTTGGGAAGGACCACAGTGCCTTTTATGATGGGCAATATCCCCATCTTCTGAAGATTTTCCTGGCACATCACACATTTTGCAGGGGAAGAGCCCATGATCCTGTAGATGTGATTTGGGAAAGATGCTTGCAAGAATGTGTGCATGTGGGTTGGGGGTGGGGGGAGAGGGAAAAAGGAGGAAATCAGCATTTCATGAAGTGTTCCAGTTAACCATTGCAAGAGATTTGCATTCATTGTTTTTCAGGAAGCCATGCTGCAGGAAATGATAGTGGACATAATTCTATGTGCCCTGGCACATTTTCTTGTAATCCTTCACCAGCATTTCAAAACGAACATTCAGTATATTTTCCTATCTATGAGCATAAATGTCACATCATCAATCCCACTTAGAGGGAGAGAGAGTTCACTCTTTGTTCCTGTCTTAATACATATTGAGAGTAAGAATAAAATAAAATCTATACTACTTTTTCCATATTTTTTTTAAATACAAGTAATTTTAGCAGAGCAGCTAATATAAAATGTCCTATTAAACCAGAGCACTCTAGAATCGGCTTAATTGGTACACCCTAGTGGAAAAAGAATGTGCCAATTAAATGATCATCCCAATTATCAGAGACTCACGGGAATACATTGTGCTGGCAAGGTTTATAATCGCGTTCATTTTATAGATTGCCTTAAAACTCGGGCAATGGTCTCAGACTCCGCAGCTTAATGATCTAACCAGAGTGGTATTTCTCCATTGATTTAATAGCCATAAGACAGCTTGCCTTTCTCACGACAAAATTAGGGACAATCCCCTAGAACATCTATTAGACTGTGTATCTAAGACAACAGTGGGGATGCTAAATGCTAAACTTTACTTGGAAAGTAAAGATGTAGAGCAGTGGTGGGTTTCAAAAATTGTTCGAACCTACTCTGTGGGTGTGGCCTCCTTTGTGGGAGTGGCTTGCTGCCCATGTGACCAGATATGAAGATGCCGACGACACTTGTCAGAACCACCTTAAATTATCTCACACACAGCACTGGCATGCATAAGAATATGATGTAAACTTGTTTTTTAAAAGGCATCTTTGGTTTGCGTTAAAGCAACTTCAACACACGCAATGTTCTGATTGCAGCACAAACACAGTAGTCATCCTTACCTTTCACAGAGGCACTGAGTTTTATAAATATGAGCATGATAGTGTAGAATAATTATATCTAAGGGCCAGTGGTGGGTTTCAAAAATTTTTGGAACCTCTTCTGTAGGTGTGGCCTGCTTTCCGGGTCCACTGGTGGAACCTCTTCTAACCGGTTTGGTAGATTTGACGAACCGGTTCTACCGAATAGGTGCGAACTGGTAGGAACCCACCTCTGATGTAGAGCAAGGAAACACTGAATAGACTATGATCTGATCCAATAAATCACCTTGGTTTGAGGAACCCATTGTTTATGGGTGGGGTGGGAAGACACGTGGTGGCGCAGTGGTTAGAGTGCAGAATTGCAGGCTAACTTACTGTCCAATGCCAGGAGTTCAATCCTAATCATCTCAAGATTAACTCAGCCTTCCATCCTTTTGAGGTCAGTAAAATGAGGACCCAGACTGTTGGGAACCATACACTGATTTTGTGAACTTCATAGAGAGGGCCCTAAAGCACTACAAAGTGCTATATAAGTCTAAGAGCTATTGCTATTGCTAGACAAATATTTGGCAAGGGAGACTATTGCTATTTATAAGAACAAACCAATAACTTTGATTTCTCACGCTAGAGAGAACACACAAACTCAGGATATATTTTTTCCCATCCCTTTTCTCTCTTCGTTGGGTAACAGCATTTTTTTCTTTGCCAAGTGGAGTGGATAACAGAGAGGCGAGGAAACCATGCAATTATATTTGTGTCAGTCACATCATGATGCCCAGCCAACATATGGTGCATCTCTCATGTCCTTTGCATGATGATTTCACATCATGTACAGTAGTGGCTTAATGACGCTCTGGTGGTTTGAGCTCTAGCACTGAATAATGGGGTGAGTTCTTCTTCTGTTCACCTAACAGTTCGGAAGTATGTTTTATGCAAGTAGATAGATGGGTACCATTTTGGTAGGGAGCTGAGATGGTGCTCTGTGCGGGCAGTCAGATTCCTGGCTTTCTGAACTTTCCTGGTTACGGCACCCACTTACAAGGCAGCTCCGAGAAGGGATGGGGCCTTGGGTGATGCTGCAGGAAAAGCCGCTTGCCTTTGTCTCTGGGGCAAAGTCAGCTCACCCTCCTGTGCAGGGACATGCAGTCACTAGAGGCAGGGGAGGCGTGGCCTCACCAGTCATGAGGAAAAGGAAAGAATTTTAAAGAATTTTTAAAAAATAATTAAAGCCAAGTTAGTTGCTACCAGATTCTAAGTCACAGTGACTTGGAACAGTGCTTAGTGATAACTATAGGAGGAGGCCAGAGAACTAGGGGCCTCTTTTGCATAAGGAATTTTTCGCCTTTTAAGAGTTAACCAAGGGTTAAAAAGCGAAGAATTCCTTATGCAAATGAGGCACGTGTTCTCTGGCCTCCTGTAGAGGGCATTTTTAGAGGCTTTTTAGAGTTCTCTGGGAGCAATTAGCTCAGTCTGACTCAGAGCTCTGACCTTTCATGAGGGCAGAGTTGAAATCCTCTCTGAAACAGCTGGAAAAGGTGCGTATGTGGGGAGGGGGGAGGAATTCAAAAAGTTTGATTGCATGCAGAACCCACGTTGCCTTTTCAAACACACAGACACAGACACAGACACAGACACAGACACAGACACACACACACACACACACACACACACACACACACACACAGAGCTGGATAAAAGTATATAAGCCCAGCTTCACTGAAAAGGCAACATGATTCACCTGCAATCAAAGGCTCGGATCGGAAGGCAGCAGGGGAAGGTGGGGTGTATGGCAGAGAAGCTGCTTTCAAGCCTTTGGAAAATATATCCAATCCAACTTCTGTGTTTGTGTTTGTGTGAGAGTGAGTGAGTGAGAGGGGGATCCAAGTTCTCTGTGTGCGTGTGTCTGTTTGAGAAAGGAGAGAGGGAGGAAGGAGGGGGAGGGAGAAGAAAAAAATGGGAAAACTTATTTTGCAAGGGGGGAAAATGCTGTCGCTTTAAATCAGAACTGAACATGCCTGGCTGTGGAATTCTGGGAGCTGAAGTCCACAAGTCTAAAAAGCTGCCTCACCAGCCATAAAACTCACCGCACGTCACTGCTCCTGTGGCACACCTTGGGAAGTGTGCAAACATTTCCTACAACAGGACTGGTACCTTGGCAAGCCAAACTACTTCTTTGCAATAGCATTGTTGTATCCTGGGTACTGTACATTAATAATCATCATCGTGTGTAATGTTGTCCAGAGGGGCCCATGCTTCTCGTTCTGTACATAGCTCAAGCCCTCTGTACATAAAGCTCAATGCTTGAATAGGATCACTGGAATTCTGCACATTTTGTCTGACATCTCACTGTTCTACAGCATGCAAGAAATTGGCTTTTGTGGCTATTTCAGATTTCAAAATTCTCCAATTTCTGCAGTTGGTATTAGTCGAAATAATACAACAATTTGAGAACATCATAGAGGATTGAAAAATTCATCCTCTGTCCTTATTCGACCCTATCATATTATCTACCTACCTAAAGGTCTTCCTGATGTTACAATTTTCAGTAGACTTATGAGACCAGCAGGGGAAAAGAAGGTGTTCTGGAAGTGGAGCAAAGTATCTAACAAATACAGTCCCTGAAAATTTCATTTTCCCTTTCTCACCAGGTATCCAAATCTAGTTAAGTAGTTTATTACAAGAATTTCACTGTTATGGTAAGTTTCATGCTTTTCATGACTCTGAAGGGAGAAATTTTCAAGGTGGTGAATGAGGAGTTAGATAAGCAATAGCTATTATTGTTAATGGGAATCATGACATAGTATCCCACATTCTCTGCACTGAAAAATCTATATTTTGATGTTTAGGTCATGCTTTAAGAACATGGCTGGGCTCTAACACCTTATAGAGAAATTAAAACAAGAATGAAACCACAGATGAATGACTTCTTGATAATTTTTTTTTATTTTGAACACATAAGCACATCAACAAAAACAAACACATAACTTAAAAACAACATAGGAACAATAAGTTCCATCGTATATCATACAGCAGTTCCGAATCGGTTTGTCTTTGCAGTTAGTGTTTTCCCTATTATACATTTCTATCTTGCGTTCATAATCTCCTTATTCGTTATCCATTTTTATGTACATTTATTTATTTAAACTTAGCTACTTATGACCAAATATTATTTACCTATATTATGCTATATATTTTACTGTCATTTGTTCTCTTACATACAGATTATAGATATACATTCACATAATTATTCTTTTTCTTTGCCATTCTTATATTATTATTATCCCATTTGAAAGGTTATAACGTATAGTTTAGAATGCTTTGTTTACCATCCTTCGCACCTGCTTAGACACCACCTTGTTTTCTCTTTCTTTTCTTTTCTCCCACCCTTCCTTCTCTACATCCTTCCTTCCTCGTCTCCATCCCCTTCTTCCTTCCCTTACCTCTTCCCTACTCCTACCCTTTTTCTTCTCCTTCCTACCTTCTCTCCTTCTCTTTCTTTCTCTTCCTCCCTCCTCTTCTTCTTTTTCTCTCCCCTCTACCCACCTTCCCCTACCTCATTCTTCTTCCCTTACCTCCTCTCCACAACACTTCTTCTTCTACTACTTTCTTTCCTTCTCTTCCTCTCTCTTCTACCCTCCAGTCCTTTCCTTTCCTTCATCCCTCCATCATATGTATGACTTCTTAAATTTAAGATGTTGTGCTCTTGATTGAGTTTCTGGTACGTTGAAGTTGCCAAAAAGTAAGGACAATAAATTTGGGGGAGGGGGGATGTCCTATAAGAAGTAAAAAGGTCTTGAAAAATATCTTATTATTTAGATAATCATCAAATACTGAAATATGGTAGGTTGATTGCTATGCTTGAAAAGTTATCTAAAGCAACAGACTGGATAAACAAAATGGAGCAAACACTTTTTTGCAAGATCTTTATTTATTTTATACCCACAGTAAAAATCTGTCTTTGAGTGATAAAGAACTGTGGGAGATGATAGATTTACGGTAGAATCTAAAATATAAGTCAGTCATATTCTCTTCAATTAAAATAAAATGGGGAAAAAGTAGTCTACTACTTCTAGATCTCACCCCTTGCATATTCTCTTTTTGTCAATTGTTTAATTAATTGTAGTAAATTCAATCTCCAGAATAGGTCTATCTTCAAGTAAGCATGCAAGCAGTAGTAGTTACCAGTTAACTATAATAAATCCATCCAGTCTCCCTCCATCTTCATACTTCCTCTATTCTAGCTGTAATGTTGGAGAAGTATACAGACTTAAATTTTGGAACAACAAATGAAATCCACTTCGCTGGTTCTTCAGCCGTGAGCTGGATCAAAATCTTTTTCTGTACTTTTATCCAAAAGTAAAGCTTCAGATTCTACCATTCTTTGAATAAATATTAAACGTTGCTCAAGTTTTTGTAATAAAAAATTCCACTAAAAACTGCATATTTCCCCACCCTTCTTTCTTATGTCTCAAACACCATTCAGCCATTTTAATCTGAGGAACTTAATGAAGGAACAAAAAACAAATTAGTGTTGTGTGTGTCAATATGGAGGTTTTTAAGAAGAGATTGGACCACCATTTGTCTGAAATGGTATAGGGTTTCCTGCCTGAGCCGGGGGTTGGATTAGAAAACCTCAAAAGTACCTTCCAATTCCGTTATTAGATTATTCTGTTAAACTGCCTCTGTCTATGCCTATGTGTATGGCAATGTTTATGTCTATGTATCAGTGACGTGTGGTGAGGTTTATGGCTGGTGAGGCACTGACACAGTGGTGGGTTTCAAATTTTTTTAGACTTGTGGACGTCAACTCCCAGAATTCCACAGCCAGGCATGCTCAGTTCCATCCATCCTTTGCTTGAAAACTTTCAGCAAAAAAGCAATTTATTTGCTTGCTTCGTATGTTTTTCAAATCCTGAATAAGATTTAGTATGTGGTATGCAGTGGTGGGTTCCTACCGGTTCGGACCAGTTCGACCGAACTGGTAGTGGTTTGGCTGCCTGGGTCACTGGAATCGGCAGTGACCAGGCCTGCCACATGCCTGAACTGGTTCTCTGGGTGGTGCCATAGACACTGATATCTTCTTTTTCACTTCTGCGCATGCGCAGAACAATTTTTAATGCACTGTGCACTGTCATGCTGCGTGCATCAAGCATGCACACAGCACGCCCATGAATGAACCAGCAGTAGTGCCTGCCGGAACCCACCCCTGGTATTATATATGTATGTGTATGTATGTGTGTATGTGTATGTATTTGTGTAAGTGTAAGTATGTGTGTATATGTATATGCACACACACACATATCTTGCCCCCAAGATATAGGCAATCATTCAATCATTCAATCATTCAATCATTCAATCATTCAATCATTCAATCATTCAATCATTCAATCATTCAATCATTCAATCATTCAATCATTCAATCATTCAATCATTCAATCATTCAATCATTCAATCATTCAATCATTCAATCATTCAATCATTCAATCATTCAATCATTCAATCATTCAATCATTCAATCATTCAATCATTCAATCATTCATTCAATCAATCAATCAATCAATCAATCAATCAATAGTGTTTATGTTTGTTAATTTTCATTGATACAGATGTCTTCTCAGTCTTGTGCTTCCAAGACTGCTAATGGTGATAGTCTTTTGGTCATTCTGTGTATATTGCAATATGTGTTTGCTTAACTGCTGAAAAATATTACCCTAAAAATATACACTTCAGATATCTTCCATGTGGGACTTTAAAAAGCAGAAAAATAATAGTTGGGCACATCATGGTTTTTAATACCAGTACATAAGACATGTATCCTAATTATGATTATTCAAACTAAATTCACATCCAGGACAGAGTCATAACATGGAAGGTTTTCCAGATCACATTGTGCAACAGATCATATCATCCAATTAAAAAGAAAATTTAAAGAGCCCTTTGCTGAATATTTTGAACAAACAAACAATAAGGAATCTCTAAGTCATTACTTTATATCTATTTAGCCACATTATTTGAACATAAGAATAAATTTTTCACATATTTATTGCAATTTGCAAGCTGCCTGGAGCCATGTAAAAGTGAGATGGACAGCTGTATAAATAGAATAAATAAATAAAAATTGTCTAGAGTTTATTAAAAAAACACTCTAGTGACAAATTCAATTTTGCTGTCTGCTTTTTAATTTTTGTGCTCATTTTATTATATTTATTGGGGACATTAGATGCCTCTTGATCAGTGCTTTTGCTGGTCTGTAGCCATTCTTCAATTTATGTCAGCATTGCTTGTTATTGCCATGCTGCAGACTACAAGTGATTTATTTGGCTTTCCAACACATCATGGAATATATCTAAGTTAAAAATCCTACACGGCTGTCTTTATAATTCACCCACCTACTCAGTCAATAATAGATATTGCTGTAACTAGTTGATTAATAGAAAAAGGGGGGAAAAGGCAAGTTTTATTTTAATCAGACAATATTTCTGGACTTTCCTTTACTGGCCTTTCATCTTTGCTTATGTTGCATTGTGTAGATATTAAACCTTGTCGGACTCACCAAAAATAATTCAAGCAAATCATAATGTTTACCAAATTCTGATTTGACTTCTGTCTACTTGATCTCATGCTTGATCAGATGCAGAATTCACACAAACACAATAGTGAAAATGTGGCTGACATCAGTTCTTTCAAGCCCTTTCTGAAAGAAGGATTGCTATGCTAGAGATTGTTCAGACATGACATTTCAGCAATCACGACAAACATATCAGCCACGGTTCAAGCCCTTGCAAAATTGAGATGATGTAACTATTTTCAGACCAGACTAAAGACACAAGAACAAAGCAATCCATGGCAGGATTTTGTAATGGTGTGTGGCAGTGGTGGGTTTCAAAACGAACCTACTCTGTGGGTGTGGCCTCCTTTGTGGGAGTAGCTTGCTACCCATGTGACCGGATGGGAGTGGCTTGCCACCCATGTGACCAGATATGAAGATGCCAACGACACTTGTCAGAACCACCTTAAATTACCTCACACACAGCACTGGCATGCATAAGAATAGGATGTAAACTTGTTTTTTAAAAGACATCTTTGGTTTGCGTTAAAACAACTTCAACACATGCAATGTTCTGATTGCACCACAAACACAGTAGTCATCCTTACCTTTCACAGAGGCACTGAGTTTTATAAGTATGAGCATGATAGTGTAGAATAATCATATCCAAGGACCAGTGGTGGGTTTCAAAAAAATTTGGAACCTCTTCTGTAGGTGTGGCCTGCTTTCCAGGTCCACTGGTGGAACCTCTTCTAACCGGTTCGGTAGATTTGATGAACCGGTTCTACCAAATAGGTGTGAACTGGTAGGAACCCACCTCTGGTGTGTGGGAATGAGACTGTAGGGAAAAAACACCTCCCTAGGCAATGGCAGTTTGGCTTCATTCTGATTTGTTTGGTAAGCATCAGGTGAGAATGTTAAAATGGCAGTCACAGTTATGTCACCAATGATATTAACAATTTCCACATAATTGCACATGCCAAGAAACTCTACACTGATAGAATGATTAAAAATGCAGTCTTGTTTCTGAATTACTTTTCTGACAACAATAAATTTTCAGATCACCGAAACTTTCGCCCAGACATTACACAGGTAAATGCAGCTAACATCTGATTTTGACCAGCGTCCCAAAACCAAGAATTACACATTGTCATTCTTACAAGCACATTTCTTTATTGTTCCTCGTCTATAGACAGAATCTTGCCAAACTAAAGCAAACTACCACCTCTATAAAGCATGTACTATGGAAACTATTAAGGAGCCTTGCTCAGACTTTTTTCCCCTTCATACAAGCTATTGAACTGAGTTGTCTCTTGCTTCTCTGGAGTTCACTCCATCCCTCCTGACAACCCAAACTATTTCCCATCATAGTTTCTTCTGAGCAATGTTATTGGCTTGATTATCAATAAAGGAGAATATTTGTAGCACAAGGTTGAAATGAGGGTCCTTGGTGCTTTCTGAGCTTGCTTGTTTTCTTGCAGGCATTTCATTACCCTAACTAAGTAACATCATCAGTCTTGGTAAGGAGGGCTGTTTGCTGTTAGTTTATATTCTGGTTCATTGACTATCTGTGTAGGCAGGAGTGGTCTTAAGGATTCTTTGTTTGGGCTGTTGGCTGTATGTGTGTTCCAGCATAACTTTGAACAATTTCAACCAAACTTGGTACACAGATGACTTACTCTCTGGAAAAAAATACTGTGGGGATAAGTCAGCCCTAACACCCCTTGGGGTAGGGGTGGGTTCCGGCTGCTGTTACTGCTAGTTCGTTCAGGGACACACTATGTGCAAGCTTAATGCATGCTATGTGCGCATGCACAGTACTAAAAATGCTTATGCGCATGCGCAGAAGCAAAAAGCAAGATGGTGGTACCTAAGGCACCCCCGAAAGAACTCGTTCAGGGGCATGGTGGGCTGAGTTACTATCTACTCAGCTGAACTTGTCTGCACCGGTAAGAACCCACCTCTGCCTCGGGGTGTGTGTTCTGTTAAGATGCAGCCTGTTGTGCTTTAAAATGGCTTCTACTGTACTGCCATAAAATGGCTTCTACTGTTCAGCGCAGTGGAGTTGTCATGGTAACGGCTTCACAGTACTCTGCAAGGGGGCTCCCTGTGGTAAGGGGGAAAATCCAACATTAGAAATTACGTTTGGTCTGGACATTTTCAACATGGTGGTATCATTTTTCTTGATGCTTCTGGGGGCACAGGGAAAACATATTTAACTAATTTAGTTGTCACCGAAATCAGGGCTCATGGAGAAGTTGCTCTTGTCATAACCTCTTCAGGAATTGTGTTGATATGAGTAGAAGGAGAAAGGACAGCCCATTCCGCACTTACGTTGCCACTTATAACTCATTCCTTTTCCTGTCTAATACAGGATTGGGATAAATAAATACCCAGGAGACGCCAGATTATCAGCTATTTTAAATAAAGAGCCACAATTACAAAGGATGTGAACATGCATGACCACACCTTATCATATTGGATGATGAGATGTGTTTTCTAAATATCCAGTTCCCACAGCATGCTTAATTGGAGATCAGAGTGCTCCAACATATTGACTATTCAGAAAGCAACTTCTTCTCTATCTCTCATAATTCATGCTTAAGAGTTTTCACAAGGGTTAACACTTGGATCATACAGTTAAATTGCCAGGGCTTGAATTAGAGGAGGGAAGTATAAATTAAGCATTCTTCTTTTCTGATCAGCAGGTTCAATATTTTTTCTAGCAAATGTTCTAAAGTCATGAAGAACTTATTTGATGTAGCCAGTTGTTCTTTCTTCTGCGGACACTCCTTTTCTCTCATTCTCTTTTAGCCACGAACCTCATCCTCAAAGGAAAACAGAAAGTCAGAACTTAAGCTCGCCTATCACCAATGTAGAAATACAAGGCTGCAAGGATCCACGAGAACCACACTTGTTTTCAGGTCAGTCCAGGTTTCTCAGTGGCCAATGTAGCGTTATCTGAGAATTTGATTTGTTTTTTCTGTGTGTTCATTTTGAATCGAATTGACAATCACAAGGGTCTTCGTTAGAGGATGGAAAGAACTCGAGACAAAAAAAGGCACTTGTGTCCGATGAGGAAAAATGGAGAGTTTCAAACATTTCTAGTGGCCTTGTGAGATTCTCTTCCATAGTCTGAAACTCTTATGCCAAACTCCCACATCATTAAGAAGTCAATATCTAAATCCTTCCTTCCTGCCTGCCTGCCTGCCTGCCTTCCTTTCCCTTCCTAAAAAATACCCCAGTAAATTATCACTAACAGCGTTTCCAGCAGTGGTGGGTTTCAAAAATTGTTTGAACCTACTCTGTGGGAGTGGCTTTCCACCCATGTGACCGGATGGGAGTGGCTTGCCGCCCATGTGACCGGATATGAAGATGCTGACGACACTTGTCAGAACCATCTTAAATTACCTCACACACAGCACTGGCACGCATAAGAATATGATGTAAACTTGTTTTTTAAAAGGCATCTTTGGTTTGCGCTAAAACAACTTCAACACACACAATGTTCTGATTGCACCACAAACGCAGTAGTCATCCTTACCTTCCACAGAGGCACTGAGTTTTATAAATATGAGCATGATAGTGTAGAATAATCATATCCAAGGACCAGTGGTGGGTTTCAAAAAAATTTGGAACCTCTTCTGCAGGTGTGGCCTGCTTTCTGGGTCCACTGGTGAAACCTCTTCTAACCGGTTCGGTAGATTTGACGAACTGGATCTACCGAATAGGTGCGAACTCGTAGGAACCCACCTCTGCTTTCCAGATATATTGGATGCATTGGATTCCAGCTTTGTTTCTCCCTTTGGAAATAATATTTTTACAAAACAAAACAAAAGAGCATGCTTTGTCCATAGAATGCATAATGATTAATCTGCTTATTGTGGGGAGGGAATGGGGGCTAAACAAAGTAAGAAATGATTAGTTAATCACTTGCAGTCAGGCACCTACATCATTTTTCCACCAGAATATTTATGAATTAGGTATTCAAAAAGAGAGAAAAGACCAGCCTGATGTGCAGCATTATCACCATAAATTACTGCAAATGTGAACAACTTTTCCATTCTTGTTCCCCCCCCCCCAAGTTGGTTGGTTAACAAGCTTAGACTCTGAATATTAAAATGAATTTGGGATCAGGCGTATTTGTTTTTCACGTTGGCATGCTTTGTCCTTTTGTGCTTTGAGAAATGTCAGCTCTCTTAGAATGCCATCCTATTCATTTGTGTTCGGAGATTAATCTATACCTTGCCTATTCAAAGATCCATAATATGGGCCAAAACTGCCTCTCATTTATATGAATGCACATTCGGGAAGTAATCACTTGTGGTAGATTAAAAAAAATGTTTCACGTGTTTAAGATGGACATGAATGTAATATTTACTTCAGGCATGGGTTCCTGCCAGTTCTAACCTCTTCTATAGAAGAGGTTCCAAAATCTACCGTGCTTTTTCGCGTAATTATTTTGTATCTAGATTTTAGATAATTTTAGATTTAAACTTTCCTGGATTAAATTAAAGACCGGTTTCAACTGGTGTAAATTCTTACTTCTCAAAGTGGCAAATTACAAATCTTTGGGAAATTCTCAATTTGCTTTCTTGCTTACAATCCCTTGAATTTTCAATTTCAGGAATGAGTATAGATTTAGTTAAAAGGGTGCAGTTCACGTGGAAGAAAAAAAAGGATTCAGATTATTGTAATCCCATAGATTTGCAATAGCACAAGCGTTCTTTGTCAAGCGAAATCATGAGAATACAGAATTGTGTGAAAGTTATTTTTCTGATATTATTTCCAGGCACTATGAAAACAAGAGACAAGTGAAAAGTGGACTTCTCACTCAAAATAAGTGGCTGAATGGTCCATTATGCAGGCAAGAGAGGATTCTGAGGATGGGTTTTGCAAATTGCTCTTAAAATGCTGCAGTCAGTAACAGCCACAGAACATATGTCAAAATTGGCAAGATGCCAGACTTTTGAACATATAGGCATAATGTCAACATATCTACGAAAGGAACAGGGTGCTTGCATCGCAGCACCATATAACATTTTGCTCATTTTAAACTCTCCTCTCCTTGCAAATTCTAACAAGCTAATGCAATTCTTTCATTATGGCTTCATAACTTCTCTTCCATAAAAAAACAACAACACCTTATCAGAGGTTTGGGGATTCTTGTGACCTTGCCTACTTAATTCCATTCCTGCCTGGTGACCAAAACTTGACAGTAACTGCAATGTTTCAAGAACAGTTGAAATTTTACTTATCCTCAAATCTTTTTCGAGCTACTGGGAAATTTCTGAAATATGTATGAAAGGATTCCTAAAGATTAATTGCCAATTACCTCCACTAGACCGATTAGATCCCACTGATTAGGCCTCCTCTGAATTCCATCCGCCGGCCAATGTCGACTGGCGACTACCCGGAGGAGAGCCTTCTCTGTGGCTGCTCCAACCCTCTGGAACGAACTCCCCGTGGAGATTCGAACCCTCACCACCCTCCAGGCCTTCCGCAAAGCCCTTAAAACCTGGCTGTTCCGACAGGCCTGGGGCTAAAGAACTGTTGCCCCCGCCTCAAATTGGTATGACTGTTGTGTTTTAATTATGCATTGTTTTTTGTCATTTAAATTCTTGTTTGTATCCCCCTTCCCTGGTTGAGTTGTGAGCTGCCCTGAGTCCCCTTCGGGGGAAAAGGGCGGCATATAAATAAAATCAACATCAACATCAACAACATTAAGCTTGGAGGAAAGAAAAAAGCAATTGTAAAATTGATTGTTCCTAATAGCAATAGCAATAGATGTATATACACCACTTCAAAACATTTTACAGCCCTCTCTAAGCAGTTTTCAGAGTTAATATATTACATCAACAATCTGAGTGCTTTGATGTCCATGGAGATCTTCAGTCACCCAAGTCATGGTTATCCCAAAGGTGCTTTTTTCCAAAGGGCAACTGGATTTTCTGATTTTTCTTTGAAGAAAGAAAAATCATCCAAGAAGCTTCTTCAGTAGAGCTGAAGATAATACGTGAAACATCTTCAAAGAAAAACCAAAAAGTCTAGTTGCCTCTTGGGGAAAAAAAAGCACCTTTAGACAATCTGGGTCCTCATTTTACCGATGTCAGAAGGATGGAAGGCTGAGTCAACCTTGAGCCGATGAGAATTGAACTCCTGCAGTAAGCAGGGAGTTAGATCTGCAGTTCTGCATTCTGTGCTACCACACGCAGGAGTATTGCAAAGTATAGTGCTAGATAATGTAAGGGAGGGGGGAAATAGGCATGGATTAATAATAAATACTCTGAAAGAAATAAGATTTGAAATTAGAGGGCTTTCGCCAAAGAAGACATTCTTGATGGCTTAGTTAACCTAAGCTACCGTATGCAAACATCCAGATAAACACTAGAATGAACTATCTGTATCTCTTTGCTGCCATCGAATGGCCATCCAGATTTGTGCAGACCAGAAAATTATTTTTTTAACCCTAATATTGCATAGAGCAACATTCATAGAATCACATTATTTCCTTTATATGTGTCATATCCATGTAATCATTAATAGATAGTTGCCTGCTTAGTTTATGTCTATACAAACCAATGGTGGGATTCAAATAATTTAACAACCGGTTCTGTGCCCTAATGACCAGCTGGGTAGGTGGGGCTCAGTGGTCATGTGACCATGTGGGTGTGGCCAGCTCAACATCACTCATATCGATGGGCACTTTGCCTTAGCTGTTACAATGTAATAACGGTTAACCGGAGAGGCAGTTTCTGTAAGCAGGGCAATACAGATTAGGCTAGAAACAACCCCAGAATGTTTCCTTCCTGCCTTCCTTACAGGATTAGCCCTGTCAAGTGGGAAAAACACAAAAGGAGATTTCTTCCAACAACCAGTTCTCCGAACTGCTTAGAAAGTTCACAACAGGTTTTCTCCCGAATAGGTGCAAACTGGCTGAATCCCACCACTGATACAAACTATAGGATATTGTCATCAACTCAAGGGTATAAGCACACTATCGTGTTTTTGCTTGTATAAAGGCACTCTTGCAGATATGCTGTCATCCTTCATTTATGTTTATTTGCCAGGGCAGAGCATGACAGGAAATGGTACTTGTGAGGAAGCAAATAATCTCTTCTTGTAAGGCAGCTGAACTATGGCATTTGTCCCAAGAAAACCATCTCTTAAAGATATGCACAGCTGAGCTCAATCTTCATACCAGCTTATCCATGACTCTTTGTTCTACACACTGGTCTCCTCTACTTTATCTTTAAAAATTTTTTTCAATTTTATTTTATTTTTATCAGGAATGGACTTCCTGTTTGCTCATAGGGCCGTTTTTCACCCTCTGGAGCCTTTAGGAGGCTTCCCTGAAAGCCCTGAGGGGCAAAAAACAGCCCTACGAGCAAACCGGAAGTGGCTTCCAGTTTGCCCATAGGGCTGGTTTTTCATCCTCCAGAGGCTTCTGGAAAGCTCTTGAAGCTTCTGGGTGTGTGGGGGGGGAGGGAGGCTGTTTTCGCCTCTCCAGGCTCCTAGAAAGTCTCTGGAGCCTGAAGAGGATGAAAAAAGCACACCAAAAGTGTGGGGAGCGCTGGTAGCACGTGGATGCATGGGGGTGGGGTGGGTCCAGAGGTGGGTTTCTACCAGTTCGCACCTATTCGGTAGAACCGGTTCGTCAAATCTACCAAACCGGTTAGAAGAGGTTCCACCAGTGGACCCAGAAAGCAGGCCACACCTACAGAAGAGGTTCCAAAAAATTTTTGAAACCCACCACTGGTCCTTGGATATGATTATTCTACACTATCATGCTCATATTTCTAAAACTCAGTGCCTCTGTGAAAGGTAAGGATGACTACTGCTTTTGTGGTGCAATCAGAACATTGCGTGTGTTGAAGTTGTTTTAATGCAAACCAAAGATGCCTTTTAAAAAACAAGTTTACATCATATTCTTACGCATGCCAGTGCTGTGTGTGAGGTAATTTCAGGTGGTTCTGACAAGTGTCGTCAGCATCTTCATATCCGGTCACACGGGCGGCAAGCCCCTCCCATCCGGTCACATGGGCGGCAAGCCACTCCCACAAAGGAGGCCACACCCACAGAGTAGGTTCGAACCATTTTTGAAACCCACCACTGGGTGGGTCACACACATAACATTATGGATGTGGGCATCCCCGTGCATGACTCCCTTATGCTCCCTCCACTTTGGCACTGATCCGAAAAAGGTTAGCCATCACTGTCATGAAGCCTCCCTCCTTCTCCCATAAAACAGGGAAGGACGTGATAAATCAACACACAAATCACTGCTGTTTAGGTCATCAGTGAAAGTGAGATCTTAACTGATGCCAAAAATAAAGTCCCAGTGCAAGAAAGGGTAGGAGACCCATAACGAGAGTCATTCCATTGCTTAGTTGTGTTTGAGGAGTTCCCCCAGTCTGAATAGCACTGATGATGTTATCTAGTTTGGGTAATCAAAGGTCTGCAAGAAAACAACCATGCTCAGAGTTCAACAAGGATCCCTCATTTCAACCTTGAGCTAAAATACTCTGCTTAATTGGTTAACTGTCCCCCACCCCTCTTTTCCTACCTTTGAGTCAGTCTTTGACTCCTGGTGACTACCTGGATAAGTCCTTCCAGTTTTCTTGGAAATATTTTAAATTACCTCCTTCCTAGGGCAGAGAGGAAGTTACTGACCCAAGGTCAAGTTGACTTTGGGTTCAAGGCAGAACAAAACTTCCTGTTTCTCTGGTTTCTAGTCCGGTGCCTTAACCGCTACCCTAAATGGTCTCATCTGCATAATGTACCACTCTGGAGAATAGAACATTGGAGAGAATTCTCTCAGCTGGTATTGTTACTGAAGAAGGAGAATAGAGGGAGAGGTGTTTGTTCAAATATTGGGCTATCCAGCCATTAAAGATTATAAATATAAATATTATATCGATAAGAACCTGGACCCTGGTGGCAGAGTGGTTAGAATACAGTATTGCAGGCTAACTCTGCCCACAGCCTGGAGTTTGATCCTAATTGGCTCAAGATTGACTCAGCCTTTCATCATTCCAAGATCAGTAAAATGAAAACCCAGATTGTTGGGAGCAATGTGCTGATATTTGTAAATAGCAATAGCAATAGCAGTTAGACTTATATACCACTTCATAGGACTTTCAGCCCTCTCTAAGCGGTTTACAGAGTCAGCATATTGCCCCCAACAGCAATCCGGGTCCTCATTTTACCCACCTCGGAAGGATGGAAGGCTGAGTCAACTCTGAGCCAATGAGATTTGAACCGCTGAACTGTAGAACTGCAGTCAGCTGAAGTAGCCTGCAGTGCTGCATTTAACCACTGCGCCACCTTGGCTCTTAGAGACTGCTGTAAAGCAAGTATGGAGCAGCATATGAATCTAAGTGCTATTGCTATTGCTCATGTTACTAGCACCTTGAACACCAAGGGTATTGGAAGGTTCTCCATGTACAGATTTGATGGTATATTAGGAATGATGATGCAAATTTGCAGTAGTCGACATTTAGGTAATGTGCAATTATTTATTAGATTTTTATCCCACTATTATTACTTTTATAAGTAACTGAAGGCAGTGAGCATACAACCCACCACTTCCTGCTCCTATTTTCTCTACTACAACAACCCTGTGAGGTTGTTTTTTTCTGAGACAGAGTGGCTGGCTCAAAATCACCAAACTGGCTCTCATGCCTAAGGTGGAACTTGAACTCACAACTTCCCGGTTCCTAAGTCAGTATCTTAATCACTACACCAGATTGGCTCTCCCTTTATCAACTAAGATTAACATAGTCTCTTGATTTTGGATTGCTGAACATTATTGTTGATCTCCGGGTGTGCTTCAAGGTGCTACTCACCACCCATAAAGCCCTTCATGGTAGTGGATCTGGGTACTTGAGAGACCGCCTACTGCCAATTACCTCCTCACGACCGATTAGATCACACAGATTAGGCCTCCTCCGAGTTCCATCTGCCAGCCAGTGCCGACTGGCAACTACACGGAGGAGAGCCTTTTCAGTAGTAGCTCCGACCCTTTGGAACGACCTCCCCGTGGAGATTCGTACCCTCACCACCCTCCAGACCTTCCGCACAGCCCTTAAGATCTGGCTATCCCGCCAGGCCTGGGGTTAAAGATTGGGATCCGTCCCCACCCGAATGATGAATGAATGTTGCTTCTATTTTTAATTATGTATTGTCTGTATATGTCATTACGTGTATCCCCTCCCTATAGGTTGTAAGCTGCCCTGAGTCCCCTCAGGGAAAAGGGCGGCCTATAAATAAAAGCAATCTAATCTAATCTAATCTAATATGAACCTGGTCATTGCTTTTTAAAACAACAGTTCATAACAATTTATATTGTTTTTAAATCTTGTAATTTTGTTTGTCCCCCCCAGAGTTGCTTTAGCAAGATAGGTGGCCGTAAAATATCCTAATTTTAAAATATATATATTTTCTAGCAGACTTTACTTGATTACCTTAATTACTTGATTACCTTAATTACTTGATTACCTTAATTACTTGATTATCTTGTTTTTGTGATTCCATTGTTCTTTTGATGCTGTCCTGACGTCTTTCGATAGATCTTAAATGTTTGTTTTCTATGAATATATTCCTATTCCATTGAAGTCAGAGTGCATAGGTGACACGTAAACAAGATGACGGTGAAAGTCTGGCTCATTTTGAACTCAAACAAAGCACAGATGACTCTAACAAGAGGAATCGCTTTGCCCGTTGCTCGCTACATTTATCGAAGTTCAACATTAGCATGCAAGGTGTGTGGGTGTCAGGTTGTCTGAGGGCATTTGTTGAGAAAGGGAACAATCCAGCTTTCTGAGTGGATCCTTGGACCAGAGCCAATCCTGCAGAGATTAACTGCAAATAACAGGCAAGAGTTTGCAAAGCAAATAGTATCTGGGGAGGAGAGGAGGTAAGAAAGGGTGAAAAAAAATGCAACTTATAAATCAAGGGAGACTGAACAGGAGACGCAGAAAATCACAGAGTGTTTTCTATGATGGGAATGTTGAGGAACCTGATTATTTGTTCTCTTTATTCAAAAGAAGGATGTCGGTGTTTCTAAAAATCACTCTGACAAGGAGGCTGTAAATAAATACTCGGCAGCGTATTTTGAGTGGGACAGACGTTTTGCAGAAAGAACTCCTTTTTTACAGTTCTGCTCAGTCGTACTTTATCTGATGTCAAACTGAAGAATACCGAAATGATGAAATGTATCAATGGATCTCCAGTTGAAGAATTCCCAGGGGGAAGTGAAAACCGCCCTAATGATTATGGGACTGTCCCATATCTCTCATCTTAGACTGGTTTAGCTAACACAGGATAATATTCATTTCAGATAGCCTAGCAGGCAAATTGAGGGCAAAAGATTGAGGGCAAAAGAAAAAAGGGACAACAGATAATGATGTGAGGCCTGCAATTGTATTCCTTTTAGAATTTTGGCCTGCCACACTTTCTCTTATTTCATTATGCTGTTTCATTAGTATAGTTGATGGGAGGGGAGAATAGAAAGGAGTTGTATTGTGGAATGTATTGTTATCATTCTTTTCTAGAAGCAAAGGTCATCTTTTGTCTCTGCACTTTTACACCTGACCGGAAGCAGCTGGGTGTGGATGCCAGTGTGGAAGAAGAAGATGTGCTTCAGGTGCTTTGGAGAATATATTGATTCCCTCTACTTTATGGCAATATTGGAACATGGATTATGAAGTTAAGAACACAGAAATGCAAAAAGATGAGGAAATATAAATCAAGCTAGTTAAACATACCAGCAAACAAAGAAAAATCCAATCTAAACCTAAGAGAAAACCCAATGCAGCCTAATGCTAACATACGATAATTAATTGTTTTAAGGGGAAAAAAATACATATACATGCAAGGTCATGACAGAAAACCTCTGCCATTATTACACCTTTGTAAGCACCTTTGCTAATAAATAAGGCACTTCTTCACCAAGCCTTTGTTATACTGATGGTGTTACCTAGTTTGGGTAATGAAACATCTGCAAGAAAACAGCCAAACCCAAATTATCACAGGGTTCCCTCACTGTGTTATACAATTTGACTTGATGCTCGCTAGTATTAAAGTATTTTCTGTTTAGTTTAGTTTAGTTTAGTTTAAGGTTTATTTATATGCCGCCCTTTTCCCTGGGGGGACTCAGGGTGGCTCACAATCCAAAGGAAGGGGGGAAAAAAACAGACTTTTACATATAAGACAATACATGATTAAAACACAACATTCATACCATTCAGGCGGGTTACAATCTTTAGCCCCAGGCCTGACGGGATAGCCAGATTTTAAGGGCTGTGCGGAAGATCTGGAGGGTGGTGAGGGTACGAATCTCCACGGGGAGATCATTCCATTGGGTCGGAGCTACCACCAAGAAGGCTCTCCTCCGCGTGGTTGCCAGACGGCATTGGCCAGCGGATGGTATTCGGAGGAGGCCTAATCGATGAGATCTAATAGGTTGTGTAATAGGTCTGTTGTGGCCCAGCAGGTGCCGTTGGAGCTGCCACCAGACTCTGACCGCGAGGGGCCCTCTGAATTGGCTCTGGAGGATGTGGAGGACCCTGGACAGGGTTCCGACTCCAAGCAGGGCGCAGAGAGGCTGGTTGGCCACCAGGAGGCACCTGAGCCTTGGACCAGTGGGGAGGAGACAAGGGAGAGTGAGCCGGAGGCCAGTAGTGAGTTGTTCCTGGATGCACGCCATCGAAGAGCTACAATTACGCAATTACAGGAGGTGATTGCACTCAGCTGATGGTCATTAGGCTCCTCTCCAGACTATAAAAGCTACTTGTGCACACGCCCCTCTTTGCAGAAGTCAACGCAGGATTGAATGTCGGAGGACATGTGAGCTTGGCAGGCTGGATTGCTGCCAAGCCTTATCTGTGTTTATTGCTGCCTGAGTTTGTCTGAGTTGCTGCCAAGGTCCTTATCTGTTTGTTCTGCTTGGCTTTCAGCCACCGAAGTCTTGGTGTCTTGCTATTAAAGTACATTCCAGTTAAGCTTGTCTCGGCATTCGTTACTGGACGGAGGAGGGGGTCTGAACAATTTTCCTACCAGGAAGTAATCTTGCATGGGGAATGAAGTTGTCAAGAAAGAAAGAAAGAAAGAAAGAAAGAAAGAAAGAAAGAAAGAAAGAAAGAAAGAAAGAAAGAAAGAAAGAAAGAAAGAAAGAAAGAAAGAAAGAAAGAAAGAAAGAAAGGTGTTCTACTCTTATCACACCACTCTCCCCCCCAAAAAAATAGCAATAGCAATAGCAGTTAGACTTATCTACTGCTTCATAGGGCTTTCAGCCCTCTCTAAGCGGTTTACAGAGTCAGCATATTGCCTCCAACAACAATCCGGGTCCTCATTTTACCCACCTTGGAAGGATGGAAGGCTGAGTCAACCCTGAGCCGGTGAGATTTGAACAGCCGAACTGCAGAACTGCAGTCAGCTGAAGTAGCCTGCAGTGCTGCATTTAACCACTGCGCCACCTCGGCTCGGCAAAAGTTCCTTAGCTACATGGTGAACTCTGTCAAACAAGTTATCAGGGATAAGAACAAAAAAAGCTTTGTCTGCAAAGGAAAGCTGAAGCATGAGAGAGCATTATCTGAAGGGTCAGTCTGATTCATTGGCACGGAAAGTGAGAAGACTCTGTTACTGGAAAGTGGGAGAACTGTGGAATAATTTAATCCCTCTTCCTCTTTTGTGCACATCCAGACAGGCATCCTCTCTGACAAACACATTAGTCTATGACATGCCAGTGCTTTAGCAGGGTTATGTCAAGATCAATGTTTAATGAATTAGAACTCTAAGACTAAACAGATGGAATGCAGACAGATTGTAGGATCAATTGAATTTGCCAAGCACCTCTCACACTAGACCTGGGACCAGACTCTCTGAAACATTTGCTTTTGGTTATGTTGTTGTTAGACAATATCTCTTTATGCTTCTTTTCACATTCCTGGCAACACCTGGTTCTAAGTTACCATATTTCTCGGAGTATAAGACACACCGGAGTATAAGACATACTGGAGTATAAGACACACCAAGATTTTGAAGAGATAAAGTAAAAAAAAACAGTTTTTGTACTCTGCAGATCTCCCAAGCCATCTGCACGCCTCATTTGTTTGTGAAAAACGGGGCATGCAGAAAGTTTGAGAGGCCTGCAAAGTGCTTCTGGGGGCTGCGGGGGGACAAAAATGAGCAAAAACCAGCCCATTTTTCATGAAAATGGGGCCATTATATATACGTATATCCAGAGAATGTACTCAGCAGCTCCCAAAGATGACTTCCAAAGTTCAAAGCAGGATCTACCTCTGTTCAAAACTCTACTTTCTTTTTTTCTATACACAGAAAAACATAAAATACATCAATCTTAGCTAGGAAAAGGGCAAGATGCCATTTACTGTTATTCTTGGTTTCTCCCATTCAGACCACTGCATGAAGAAATGGTTTCTGGTAAGACATGCAACCATCATTGTAGATCTGACCAGAATTATTGATATTTAGGCTCAAGAGAAAAGAGACTAGAAATAGAGAAGTGCATTATGAGATCACTACTATAGGTAGCCTGAGAATGGAGTGGCTATCTGTCTTTTGTGAAGTAACACAAAGAGAAACATTATCTTCTCTCTCTGCCTCTGTCTCTGTCTCTCTGTGTGTCTCCCCCCCCCCCTCTGGCCCGTGTGCATGTATGAATGAGAATAACTGAACCTTTAGCTTCATTGCTGTGACTCAAATATTTCTACATACATATTTGGGTCAGGTTTTTCTGAAACTTCCAGAGAGAATTATTGCCACCTTTGACAAAGATGTAGGCTTTTCTTTTCTTTTATCACTTCTGCTGACTACCTATAATTAGCCTTCTGGATGACCCGTTGGAGAGGTCAGAAGAAAAATGGGAGAAAGCTATGTGCAAGTAGGCCATATCAAACCTACATTACAGTATATCCTCGCGGGAGAAAATCAGTGTGTGTAATATTTCAAAAACAGTAGTATTACTACCGTATTTTCCCCAAAATAAGACAGGGTCTTATTTTCTTTTGACACCCCCCCAAATAAGTGTTTGGCCTTATTTTCAGGGAGGTCTTATTATTTTTGAGATGCAGGAGGCATCAGCATGGTCACCTCATGGATGCTACTGTGTTGCAATATTTTCAGTCAGGGCTTATTTTCAGGGGAAGTCTTATTTTAGCACATGTGCTCAAAAGCCTGATTGGGCTTATTATCCAGGGAGGTCTTATTTTCAGAGAAATGGGGTACATATTGGAATACTGTTGAAGAAACACATACAATGTCTTGTTGCTTCTAAGCAACTGTGCTGTAAGCAGAAGGTACACATTGCTGAAACCAAGTGTTTATGGAGCTTTAGAAACATTTCTTGGTTTATGAGTCACAGTTCTCAGACATTAAATCTCTAGACCTCATGTATTATGCCAATGCATCGTAAAAAGTGAGGAACATTTGGAAGACCAAGGAGTTGGTGAAGATGTGATGAGTATACAGGTACACTAGACACCAAACTATAAGATATAAGGCCGAGAAAACTGACGTAGTCATCAGAATGTTAAGAAACATGGAATGTTAAAAAACTTGGAAGTGTTTCTTAGCAGTTCTGTTGTCACTGCAGAAGTGACACTGATAGTATAGTACCCTACTCCTAGTCACCTAAATTGGCCAGCTGCACATAATCAACACATAGATCTGCACAGCTCTGCATTCAAATCCTCTTCCTGTGTCTGCAAGGGGAACTAGATGTGGCAGCAGAAAGTAGATACAAAACTAACATCCCTGCAATAAAAGTGATCTTGGGTTACAAAAAAACTTGCCGTTTAGTCACAGAAAAAATATATCATTGTAAAATCTTATTGATTCATACAATTTAGCCCATCTTTTATTGCTTTTTTTAAATCATTAGCACCAGCAGTTTCATAATGACAGCCTGAGCCACATGATGAATATTCTACACACAGGATGGGATTCAGCCATTTCAGACTGGTTCAGGTGAATAGGTAACTCCAGGGGTGGGTTTCAATCGGTTCGCGGCGGTCCCCGCGAACCGGTTGGTCGGCGAACCCAGAAGTAAGTAACTTCCGGGAACAGCGAAGGGCCCACCCGTCCGCCCGCGCTCCTTACCAGTCTTTGAAGGCTTCTGCGCTTCCACGCAGGCGCATGGCACATACAGCTCCTGCGCGATTCTCCGTGAGCAGCTGGATGGCACATACAGCGCCTGCGCGAGTCTCTGCGAGCAGCTGGAGCATCGCGCAGGTGCTAAGACGCATGTGTGAACTGCGCGCATGCACAAGGACGCCGCCAGCCCCGTTCCAACTGAACCGGTTGGAATGGGATTAGCAACCCACACCTGGGTAACTCCCATGATCAACTTGGGAGAGAACCAGTTCACTCCAATGATCAGGTGGGTCCGCCCATCCCTGCATTTTACTTACCTGTTCTGACCTCCCTCCTCCGTCCAGTAACAAATGCCAAGACAAGCTTAACTGGAATTTCACAGCACTTTAATTAACAGGAAACATAAATTTCAGTGGCTGAAAGCCCAAGCATAAACAAACAGATAAGAACCTTGGCAGCAACTCAGTCTTCAACATAGACAGATAGCAGCTTCTCCAGCGTTATGAATGAAGTTGAATCCTGCAAATCAGACTCCTCCCCGAATCCCTCCTTAAATACAATCTTGAGAGGAACCTAATTACAACCAGCTGAGTCCAATTATCTTTTGTAACTGCGTAGCTGTTTTCTCCGTCGATCTGCAAGGTATTGCCTGGCATCCAGGACCGCCTCCCTTGTCCTCTCATCACTACTCCAAAGCCTGACGTCATGAGCACACTCCCTTCGGCTCTCACCACTTCTCCATGCCTCAGGCGCCTCCTGGTGGCCAACCAGCCTCTCTGCGCCCTGCTCGGAGTCGGAACCCTGTCCAGGGTCCTTCACCTCTTCCAGAGCCGACTCATAAGGCCCCTTGCTGTCGGAGTCTGTTTGCAGCTCCAATGGCTCCTGCTGGGCCACAACACTTACCTATATCCTCTTAGCTCTGCCACACTGCAGAGAGGATGTTGTTGTTGTTTGTTGTTTTATTTATTTATAGGCCGCCCTTTTCCCTGAGGGGACTCAGGGCGGCTTACAATCAAAAAGGAAGGGGAGTGTAGGACAATACGAAAAAAGAAATGTGCACAAAGTAAATTAGACAATAAAACTCAACATTCACTCAGCATTCGGGAGGGGCGAAATAAGATTATCCCCAGGCCTGACGGGTTAGCCAGTTCTTGAGGGCTGTGCGGAAGGCCTGGACGGTGGTGAGGGTACGAATCTCCACGGGGAGATTGTTCCATAGTGTCGGAGCCGCAACAGAGAAGGCTCTCCTCCGAGTAGTCGCCAGTCGGCACTGACTGGTGGATGGAATATGGAGGAGGCCAACTCTATGCGATCTGATGGGACGCAGGGAGGTAATTGGCATACCTCAGCTGTGTTACTCCCCAGAAGTAACATGGAAGGCAAGTTTTCTTAAAACTGTGATCACTAAACCGGTTGTTAAAAACCGGCAGGATCCCACCACTGTCTACACATATGTAACAACTAGTAGCATGTCGAGCAGTGGGGATGCTGGGCAGGACATTAGCAAGTTTGCGTTTGAGATCCAAGAACTGCCGTGGGGCAGGGTGGAGCTCTCATCCTTCACTCCAGCTCCTAAATGGGTGTCCCCAAAGTAGTGGTGATGTCACTGTCTAATGCTTTCAACCCAGAAGCACTTTGGTGCTTCTGGCTCAAAATATACATAGCAACCAGTTCTTGTTCTTAACTAACTGAGGAGCAGTTGCCCAGATGTCCCAATTTCCCTTGTTTTCTGCCATTGTTGTCATACATTCTTTTTGCTTTGTCCAGAACCTGTTCCCAGCAATCAGCATGTCCAAGTGTAAGAATTTCATGTAGACAAACCAACAACCATCCACTCCTTCCCTGACCATGGTTCCGAGTTGTTTTGCTTCCTCACTTGCTGAATCTCCTGTGCCAATGCTCCAGTTCAGGCATTCAGTGCCAGAGGCTGTGCTGTCACAGGCACAATACAATATATAGACAAATAAATAGCAGGAAGATAGCACGAAGAATAAGAGTTGATAAAAAGGACAGCAGGGTCCTTGAGAAGAAAACACCATTAATATACAGGCATCAGATGTATGCTGTAGTGAAAGGCTGCACTCATGCCTTATTTCACTCTTCTTTTGAAAGGACAGAAAGCAGATGCTGGAACTAGAGTTACATTTCCCAGGAGAAAGAGATGAAACAAAGGAAGAGTAAGATCACAGCTGAACAGGTGGCCAAAAAATTAGGATGTTGGATGTTTGACAAATCACAAGGGTTCATCTGAAGCTCTGCAGCTATGAAGATTATTTTTTTCTTGAACATTTTCAGAAATTCGTAGGATGAATGACACATCTTAAAGCCAGAGCGATTGGCATATACAGTTGGGATATTGTAGTGCACTTAATACAATAGCAGAGTTGGAAGGGACCTTGGAGGTCTTCTAGTCCAACCCCCTGCCTAGGCAGGAAACCCTATACCATTCCAGGAAAATGGCTATCCAATATCTTCTTAAAGACTTCCAGTGTTGGGGCATTCACAACTTCTGGAGGCAAGCTTGAGAGCCGAGGTGGCGCAGTGGTTAGGGTGCAGTACTGCAGGCCACTTGAGCTGACTGTTATCTGCAGTTCAGCGGTTCTAATCTCACCAGCTCAAGGTTGACTCAGCCTTCCATCCTTCCGAGGTGGGTGAAATGAGGACCCAGACTGTGTGGGCGATATGCTGACTCTGTAAACCGCTTAGAGAGGGCTGAAAGCCCTATGAAGTGGTATTGCTAAGCTGTTCCACTGATTAATTGTTCTAACTGTCAGGAAATGTCTCCTCACTTCTAAGTTGCTTCTCTCCTTGATTAGTTTCCACCCATTGCTTCTTATTCTACCCTCAGGTGGAAAATAAACTAAACTATCCCTCTTCTTTGTGGCAACCCCTGAGATATTGGAACACTGCTATCATGTCTCCCCTAGTCCTTCTTTCGATTAAACTAGCCATGCCCAGTTCCTGCAACCGTTCTTCATATGTTTTAGTCTCCAGTCCCCTAATTATCTTTGTTGCGCTTCTCTGCACTCTTTCTAGAGTCTCCACATCTTTTCTACATCGTGGTGACAAAAACTGAATGCAGTATTCCAAGTGTGGCCTTACCAAGGCATTATAAAGTGGTATTAACACTTCACATGATCTTGATTCTATCCCTAATGACAAAAGGAAAATTCTTTCCTGAATTCCTGAATGAAAAAAAATAGCTTTGTTTGTGTGTGTGCAGAGACCAGAAACTCGTACTGGATCTGACCAGATGTGAGGCAATGCAACACGAGGCAAAGAAAAACTTGATTGGCAGAAGAGCCCAGAAAAGCCAGCAACCTGAATGCTACTAGTCAGGCTGGTATAAGGTAGTTGGCAGCCTGTGGTACATCAAAGCTAGGCATATAAGTGCTGAATAGAACACTGCTATCATGTCTCCCTTAGTCCTTCTTTTCATTAGACTAGATATACCCAGTTCCTGCAACTGTTCTTCATATGTTTTAGCCTCCAGTCCCCTAATCCTCTTTGTTGCTCTTATCTGCACTCTTTCTAGAGTCTCCACGTCTTTTCTACATCATAGAAAACTTGTTTCAGCACACCAATGCAGATGCTGTTCTCAAGACGCTGAGACTATATATCTCACATACAGTCCTCGACGTATGACCACAATTGAGCCTAAAATTTCTATTGCTAAATGAGGCAGTTGTTAAGTGAGTTTTGCCCTATTTTATTATCTTTCTTGCCACTATTCTTAAGCGAATCACTGCAGTTGATAATAGCAATAGCAATAGCAATAGCAATAGCAATAGCAGTTAGACTTATATACCGCTTCATAGGGCTTTCAGCCCTCTCTAAGCTGTTTACAGAGTCAGCATATATTGCCCCCAACAACAATCCGGGTCCTCATTTTACCCACCTCGGAAGGATGGAAGGCTGAGTCAACCCTGAGCCGGTGAGATTTGAACAGCCGAACTGCAGAACTGCAGTCAGCTGAAGTAGCCTGCAGTGCTGCACTCTAACCACTGCGCCACCTCGGTTGTTAAGCTATAAGCCTTTGCGGATGATTTGGTTTTTATTCTTGAAGACCCACTCGAAACAGCACCCAAATTGTTAGAAAGAATAGAGGAATATGGAAAAGTAGCAGGTTTGAAAATAAACAAAGACAAAACAAAGATTATGACAAAGAATATAGCAGCAAGACAAAAGGAAGAGTTGTCAGAAGCTTTGCAGATTCAAATTACAAGTAAGGTTAAATATTTGGGGATATATTTATCACCTGGATGCAATACTCTTAAGGAGAATTTTGCCCCATTTTATTATCTTTCTTGCCACTATTCTTAAGCGAATCACTGCAGTTAATAAGTTGGTAACCTGGTTGTTAAGTCAATCTGGCTTCCCCATCGACTTTGCTTGTCAGAGGGTTGCAAAGAGTGATCACATGACCCCAGGACGCTGCAACCACCATAAATATGAATCGGTTGCCAAGTGTATGAAACTTGATCATGTGACCATGAGGATGCTGCAATGGTTGCAAGTGGGGAAAACAGTCATAAATCATTTTTCCAATACCGTGGTAACTTTAAATGGTCACTAAATTAATAGCAATAGCAATAGCAATAGCAGTAGACTTATATACCGCTTCATAGGCCTTTCAGGCCTCTCTAAGCGGTTTACAGAGAGTCAGCATATTGCCCCCAACAATCTGGGTCCTCATTTTACCCACCTCGGAAGGATGGAAGGCTGAGTCAACCCTGAGCCGGTGAGATTTGAACCGCTGACCTGCTGATCTAGCAGTAGCCTGCAGTGCTGCATTTAACCACTGCGCCACCTTGGCTCTCAATTAACTGTTGTAAGTTGAGGATGACCTGTATCCTGCTAATCCCTTGAATAGCAATTGTAGCCATCCTCACCAGAGCTATTGAGTTGTTGAAATGACATCCACTAATTACAGCAGAACTTATCACTAGCAAAAAAAAAATAGTTGAAAGGAATAAATTAACTGTGGTCCTTACAGATCAGGTCACTAATTCTTTACTGAAGCCAGCTGACATTAAAATTGCCAAAGGAAACTTGAGCAGATAGATGGCATTGCGCAATCAGGCTTCATTATTCAACTCTCATACATGTGATACTTGTGATTAATCTTTCAGCTGAAGAATGAAACTCAAACGAATTTGGATGCCTGTGTTAGAGTTTGATTTTATTAAAATATCATCTCTGGCAAACCACAGTCTGTTTTTGAAAACTTGCTAAAGTGAGAAATTAATGCACTAGTTTTGAAGAGAGTTGCTTAAGTTTAACATGTTGGCAATCCTCACACTTTGGAAACATGGCAATATGCCCTAGCTCTACTTCAGGGTTACATTTCTAGAATTGCATCTGATATTTATTTAAATTAGTTATAGCTACCCTATTCAGTAGACTCCAGGAAGCTTACAATATCTAAAAATAAATAAGAACAGGTTTTTTTAAAAAAATCAACAATATGGAGATCCTGAACTCAAATATCCATAACAATTAAAAGAGAGTCACAACTCTCTCCCCACCCCTCAAAATAGATTAATCTGCTACTCAGAGTCTATTGCAATGGTCACTTATAACAAATATAAATATATATAATCAGTGTTATGTAGGATGCAACTCTAGAATCAAGATCTTGAGACAAAAGCCAGGTCTTAAGAACATCATAGAATTGAGACTAGAGGGTACTGTCCATGGTACTTAATTCACATCATAACAATAAGAATGGACTTTGTAGGATGAATGCATCCACTGGAAGCAAGGAATAGATCCCAAATGATTTCACCAAAATTTCCAGAGCGATAACATACTTTATCAATATGTCTGTCTGTCTGTCTGTCTGTCTGTCTGTCTGTCTGTCTGAATTTTTCTGTTGCTTATAAAGCTCCTCCATTTCTTCAGGCTCTTGAGCAAGGTACAGATGATTTAAGGCAGGGGTATCGAACCTGCATCATCATGGTGGCATCACATGATGTATTGTGACTTTTTCACCTTTTGCTAAATTGGACGTGGGCATAGCAATAGCAGTTAGACTTATATACCACTTCATAGGGCTTTCAGCCCTCTCTAAGCGGTTTACAGAGTCAGCATATTGCCCGCACAATCTGGGTCCTCATTTTACCCACTTCAGAAGGATGGAAGGCTGAGTCCACCTTGAGCCGGTGAGATTTGAACTGCTGAGCTGCAGAACTAGCAGTCAGCTGAAGTGGCTGCAGTACTGCACCCTAACCACTGCGCCACCTCGGCATGGCCAGCATGCGATGCATTTGTCTCACGGGCCGTGAGTTTGACACTCCTGATTTAAGGAATTCATCCATTAAAGATAGAGATGTATCTCCTTTTTTTTTTAAAGGAACCATAGTCCCTTGACTATAGCAAATCTTATTTTGAGAACCATCCCATTAAATATACATTTTAAATTTGGATATTGGGGCAAAATGCCCTCAATGTATTGATGACACCCAGTGATGCCTTCCCCCAGGGGAAGAGCTGTGGATAGTGAATTTTTGGAATGGGAAAGAGGATCTTATTCCCATTGCATTTTCTCAGAAGAAGCAGATATGTAGTTTGATATCAATGGAGACATAATGGCCACAGAAGCCTAGGCTGCTGGTTTCAAACTCGAGCTTAGTTGCCAGCTACAGCCATTGCCAAATATGGATAGCAAAGGATATCTTGACCTTTGCTATTCATATTCAGGTAATGGAATTGTACAGCCCAACAGTTTGGGCTGTAATAATGGGCTATGTAGGGATCTTGGAAGGTAATCAGAAGTTATATCCCTGTGATGGAGAACCAGAAGTGGCACACAGAGCCCTCTCTGTGGTCATGCACGCTGTCACCAGCTGTTCTTTTGGGTTTCTGGTGCTCCAGTGCACACATGAGTGCACATGCCAACACATGCACATGCATTCCAGCTTGGGAACTCAGTGCCCAAAAGGTTCTCCATCACTGTTATATTCCATCTGCTCTATTTTGCACATGGAAACATTTGCTCAAATGTAAATATGACTGTACTTCTTGATTTCTGCAGCCTGGCTCGGGATTTTCACACATCAGACATTTGCAATAAGGGTAGCACAGATACTTACAGAGGAATCTCGGGTCACGAACGCTTCTGACTGTGACCAAATCGGGTGCCGACCAAATAATCCACTAAATGTTTCACTCTGTTCACGAACACATCCTTGGGTGATGATCAATCACAGCTGTAGCAATTTCCCCTTCCGCGCCCCTTTTTTTGTGTGTGTGCATGCGCAGTCAGTCTTGCTTCCAGTCCTGACTAAATCAGGTGCCGACTGAAGTCCTGGAACAGATTACGGTCGTGACCAAAGTTCCACTGTACAGAACTTGGAAATATTTCATTTCATTTATTAAATTTCTATGCCACCCAATCCCGGAGGACTCCGGGCGGCTTACAGAAATGAAAAAAAAAATTAAAAAGAATTATTAAAAACAATTGGACACAACAAGGTTAAAAAGGGAACACAACAAACACCCAATCAGGAGGGGGCTGGACCTCAATCAAGGGGTCAACAGCCCCAAGCCTGCCGGAAAAGCCAGGTTTTAATGGCTTTGTGAAAGGCCATGAGAGTGGGGAGGGCCCGGATCTCAGGGGGCAGCTCATTCCACAGGGCCGGAGCGGCAACAGAGAAGGCCGTACTCCTAGGTGTCACCAGTCGGCATTGTCCCGCTGAAGGCACCCGGAGAAGGTCCATCCTGTGCGATCTTATTGGTCTGAGGGAGGTATGTGGCAGAAGAATAACTGTGTAATTAACACTGGGGGAAAATCAATTAATAAATGATACTCTCTATTCAACCAAAATGAAAGAGAAAATATGCATATACATTTGCTAAATATATTACATTACTTTATATCAAAATCACTTCAAAAATATATCCTTCTTCTAAATAAAGAACTTGCTTTTGTTCTGTAAGAATCGTTTATTTAAGACAATAGTTAATCTCTCTTGCTTGTTTCTCTTTACATAAATAAACTACTATGTTACAGGGTTGAGATCTGCACTGGAGCTTGGCATGGAAGTCTTGCTGTTCCACAACTCTGATATCAGAAACTTTCATATACTGTATCTGTAGTATATCAGCCTATGTCATTCATCTAGAAAGGACAGAAGGGATTAATTAGTTCTTCTAGTTCTGAAATTGGCATAAGAAGGACACATTCATATTTAATCTGTTAATAAGAGAATCATTTAGGGAGAGTTTCTGCTATTCTTTGCTTGGTGGAGTCGAGATTGTATATTGTATACAATTGTATATCAAGAGCCGAGGTGGCACAGTGGTTAAATGCAGCACTGCAGGCTACTTCAGCTGACTGCAGTTCTGCAGTTCGGCTGTTCAAATCTCACCGGCTCAGGGTTGACTCAGCCTTCCATCCTTCTGAGGTGGGTAAAATGAGGACCCGGATTGTTGTTGGGGGCAATATGCTGACTCTGTAAACCGCTTAGAGAGGGCTGAAAGTCCTATGAAGCGGTATATAAGTCTAACTGCTATATGAAAAATACATGTATTGGCTAGATAACATTCTTAAAGGTTTGTGATGCAGAGGGGATCTTGATAACTGGTTACAAGAGGCAAGCAGGAAATAATAAACATTAAAGAAGAACTCTCACTAGCAAAGAATAGGGGAAATACATTTTAACTCTGGAATAATTTAAAGATACTTGGCAACAGTATGCCTAGAATTTAATCTTCAGACTGACTATTATAATAAACATGAGCTTTAAAGAACAGATAGAAAAGGAGGCAGCTGAAAATCAGGCCGTTTTGGATATGGATTTAAAACTGACAGAATATAGGAATGATATTGACAAAGATGTTATACAAGACCAAGAAATGAAACTGGCTGAAGTTTCAATACAGTAGTTAAAAGGGACTCACACATAATAAGCCAGAAGAACAACTTGGAGATGTAGATCTTAACTCAGAAAAGTGACTTGGACAATTTTCTGCTCTAGATTTACAAAAGAGATGTTTTATAACCTATGGAAGAATTCCTGAAAAAAGTAAAAGAGAGAAGAAATCAGCTTTAGGGATTTATTTACCTAAAAGACTTTACATAAAAGAAATAAAACAGTTAACTAAGGTTTATTAAGTGGGTCTATTTTTTCAAGGTTAAACTATATATGATTTTTTTCTAGCAATTTTTAATGAGTTTTCTTAACTGGGACTGAATGATGAGACTTTAAAGATTTGTTTATGGATAAGGTATGGATAGAAGTGAGGGTTTTTTAAGAAATATTTAACAGAAAGTGATAAACTATGATATTATAATGGAGAAGACATGAAAAGAAGATAAACATTAATTTGCAGGGTATCAGTTGAAGGGTCCGGGATGAATATTTTAATGTGTTGCTCCATGATTTTTTTCCTGGTTAAATTTGAATGATTGGATTTTAAAGATTTGTTTATAGATATAAGATATGGGAAGAAGAGTTTTAGTAAAAATGACAAGTATTGTATAAGCTAAAGAATTTTGAAATTTACTTATTTAAAACAGATATATTGTAGATATACTGAAGATATAGATATACATACAGATAGATGATACAAACACCTCCATACACATACACACACACACACATATTTCTGATAGCACTTAATATAATTTTGCTGATTAAGATTGAAAGATAAGATGTTATTATTTATCAATAGATAAAAGATGAGCTATGGTGCAGCGTTTGTTTGAAATATTAGAAAAAGTGTTAAGCTATTGAAAATCTTTACATTTGTCTTGATAAAAGGGTAAGTTATTTCATTCTACATTATTTGGATTTTTTTTCCTTTTTAATATATTTTTTGCCTCACCTCTTTCCCTGTTTTACATTATTTTTCTTTGCTTATATTTTCATTAGTATGTATTGGCTGTTTTTATCTTGGTAATTTTAAACTTCAGTAAAAATTCTTATTTAAAAAAGTCATGAGGATTTTGACATCAGTTGAGTGTTTGTTCCATTGCCACTAAACCATACTGAACGAACAACATTGCTGCTCCATTCCAACTGCTTACAGGGTTTGGGCAACTGAGATACTATGAATAGCTGCATCAATATATAATTGCTTCCTTCCAACAGTAAGGAGGAAAATGTGTATAGCCCAGAACTCTGTGGGATGTATAGAAAAGTAATTGAGAGAACTCAGAGTCACATCCATGCGCCGGTTGACACCTCACTTGAGGGGCTGGGTCTTCAGAGATCAAATGCCAGGAAGACAGAGGCAGCACTTTTAGCGTAATGAGTCACCCCATGGTGAGCAATCAAGTAGTGACAATTTGAGTGATGTTAAGTGCAAGTGTGAGCTAGCCAAGAACCCATGTTAAATATGCACACAGGTGAGCCATATTGCACCTGGAGCTCTCTTCATTGTTTACTGCTACAATCTTCAATCAGATAGCAATTTGTCTCCTTGGCAGTGGGAATGTGCAACAAATAAAACTCTATGACAGCAGTCATGCTTCTCTTTCACATACACACATTGTCAAATTCGGATCCTGCCTTTCAGGGCTACATTGTTTTACTTCACAGTCCTTGAGAAGAACCAAATCAAGTTTGGATGATTTGGAAAGCTTTGTGTAATGTTTTGGGTTTAACCCAAAGGTGCTTTTTCAAGAATCAACCGGACTTTCTGTTTTTTTTCTGTGAAGACGTTTCGCTTCTCATCCAAGAAACTTCTTCAGAGCTGAAGAAGCTTTTTGGATGAGAATCAAAATGTCTTCAAAAGAAAGTCCAGTTGCCTCTTGGAAAAGAAAAACATCTTTGGGACAACCATGACCTGGATGACTGAGAATCTCCATAGGCGTTTTGGGTTTAGCTGGATAAATATCTTCAAATCTTGGAGAGTAAGAACAAATGTGAGGAGATGCTACTTTTTTTTAATTAACCTGTGGCAAATAAGTTTGTGGTTATATTTCATTCATGCCTTTGGCAGAAGAATTGTAACCTTCCTATTCTATTTTTTTTAACCTGGAAATATGAAGGGAAAAAATAATTATTTGCATATTTCACTGAATCAATGGGTGGATGAGAAAATATTTTACTAGTCAACCAGTGGTGGGTTTCAAAAATTGTTCGAACCTACTCTGTGGGTGTGGCCTCCTTTGTGGGAGTGGCTTGCCACCCATGTGACCAGATGGGAGTGGCTTGCCACCCATGGGACCAGATGGGAGTGGCTTGCCGCCCATGTGACCGGATATGAAGATGCCAACAACACTTGTCAGAACCACCTTAAATTACCTCACACACAGCACTGGCATGCATAAGAATATGATAAGCTTGTTTTTTAAAAGGCATCTTTGGTTTGCGTTAAAACAACTTCAACACACGCAATGTTCTGATTGCACCACAAACGCAGTAGTCATCCTTACCTTTCACAGAGGCACTGAGGTTTATAAATATGAGCATGATAGTGTAGAATAATCATATCCAAGGACCAGTGGTGGGTTTCAAAAATTTTTGGAACCTCTTCTGTAGGTGTGGCCTGCTTTCCAGGTCCACTGGTGGGACCTCTTCTAACCTGTTCGGTAGATTTGACAAACCAGTTCTACCAAATAGGTGCGAACTGGTAGGAACCCACCTCTGTAGTCAATGGAGTTAATGTTAAAAATGTTTACTGCAGCTCATTGGTCAAGTGTCTAGTTTGTTCTGTCGCAATAAATATGCACTAGGTCATGTGACAATATCCTCTTAAGAACCCCATTGCTAAACACTTAATCACTGTTATATAACCCAACAACTGTGGTGTAAAGCTTTAACAATTTTCTCAGCACTTTAATTGGTGGGAGGGCCATTACGAGAGGGTACATGAAAACTACATTCAGAAACTGCTACATGGAATGAAAGGCAAGCTGTGCATAGGAGTATTTCCTACCAATATTCAGGATACTTTCAGATTTCCAAAGAATCAAATCAATGCATGGTATCTAATTAAACATTTGGGGTAACTTCCATTAAAAATTACAGTATAATTTAACTTCATATTATAACCATCATTGATATGTGAAAGCTTGCCAATATTTTGGAGGGGGGAAATCAATGGAAAGGGGAAGGAAATTCAAAGGGAGGGAAGAGAAATTGAAAAGAAGCTTTTTGATGTTCAAAACTGATGCCCTTTGATAAGCAATAGACATCATCTTTGAGCAAATTAATGTGTGCCCCCCCCCCAAGTGGAAAATGATTTGGTTTCTAATGACCTATAATCTTGTTGAAATTATGATAATTTGGCTCTATCAAGCTTTACAACCGATTAAACTAAGAGAAAGTCAGCTGGTGTAGTAATTAAGGTATATGGCAAAAACCAAGTCATTGTAAATTCTAGTCCTACTATAGACATGAGGTCAACTGGGGTACCTTGGACTAGTCATTCCTAGGGAGAAGACAAGAACAAGCCACTTCTGAAATCTTTCCAAGAAAATTGTAGGGACTTTTTCAGGCAGTCCACATGAATCAAGACTAACTGGAAGGCACAGACACTTCAAATGTTCCTAAGAGATCCTCTCATCCATGAGCAAGTGGGACAGGGGTGGGTTCCTGCCAGTTCTAACCTCTTCTATAGAAGAGGTTCCACAAATCTACAGTGCCGTTTAGAACCGGTTCCAGCTCCCTCCCCCCCGCCCATCTGCACATCATCAAGATGAAGAGCGAGAGGAGGAATTCTGGGAGTTGAAGTCCACAAATCTTAAAGCTGTCAAGTTTGAACACCCCTGGAGTTTTTTCTAAAGGGTTAGGGGTGCAAGGGTCTTGTAACTTGACATCTTTAAGACTTGCATACTTTAATGCCAGAGTTCCTGAGCCAACATTACTGGAGGAGGAATTCTGGGAGTTGAAGTCCACAAGTCTTAAATCTATCAAGTTTTAACACCCCTGGGGTTTTTTTCCCTAAAGGATTAGGGGTGCAAGGGTCTTGTAACTTGACAGCTTTAAGACTTGTGTGCTTCAAATGCCAGAGTTGTTGTTAAGTGAATTTCACCACATTTTACAAGTTAGCACGCCCACCCAGTCACATGGCTGGCAAGCCACCCCCACCTAGTCACATGGCCTGCAAGCCATTCCCGCCCAGTCACATGGCCAGCAAGCCACTCCCACAAAGCAGGCTACACCTTTAGAAGAGGTTCTAAAAAATTTTGAAACCCACCACTGAAGTGGGGACATGAAGCAAAATAATATCACTTTCATGTTGTATGTAGGCTGGGGAACTCTAGTCACAGGATTGATATTTCTGGGTTGAAGGCTGAATATTTTTGTCAAGAACTACATATTGTTATTGCATGCAGCTCAAGGATCTCCTGAATGCAAAAGAGTCAAAACTGAAGCAGCTTTTTGGATGACAAGTGAAATGTCTTCAAGAAAAAAACAAAAAAAAAATCCAGTTGCCTTTTGGAAAGCACCTTTGAGACAACCATGATGTGGGTGACTGAGAATCTCCATAGATATATGTAAAACAGTTGTGAGATCCCTATTTTATGTTATCTGTTCATAATTGAAGTGACTGGCCTAAGGTTACCCTTTGTGTTTAAGGCAGAACTAGAAGTTATAAAGAACGGTACAAAGAATGGTTGTGGGAACTGGGTATGTCTAGTTTAATGAAAAGAAAGACTAGAGGAGACAAGAGCCGAGGTGGCGCAGTGGTTAGGGTGCAATACTGCAAGCCACTTCAGCTGACTGTTATCTGCAGTTCAGCGGTTCTAATCTCACTGGCTCAAGGTTGACTCAGCCTTCCATCCTTCCGAGGTGGGTGAAATGAGGACCCAGACTGTGGGAGCGATATGCTGACTCTGTAAACCGCTTAGAGAGGGCTGAAAGCCATATGAAGCGGTATATAAGTCTAACTGCTATTGCTATGATAGCAGTGTTCCAATATCTCAGGGGTTGCCATGAAGAAGAGGGAGTCAAACTATTCTCCAAAGCACCTGAAAATGGGTGGAAACTAATGGGTGGAAACTAATCAAGGAGAAAAGCAACTTAGAACTAAGGAGAAGTTTCCTGACAGTGGAACAACTTGCCTCCAGAAGTTGTGAATGCTGCAACACTGGAGGTTTTTAAGAAGAGATTGGATAACCTTTTGTCTGAAGTGGTGTATGGTTTCCTACCTAAGCAGGGGGTTGGACTAGAAGATCCCTTCCAGTTCTGATATTCTATTCTATTCATACTGTTTCTAGCCTGCCGCCTACACCACTACACCAAACTGGCACTCTCCGATATGGAATTACAACAATATACCCTCAATGATTCTCTCCCTTTCCACACCAGGGTTTCTATATTCTGTACCAGATGAAGCTTTTAAACCATCCTCAAAGGCAAGTAGGACACCTCTCATAGATTAGAGAGATATTGTTGTTCTTCCAGCCAGCCATCAGAATCTCACTCAATTTTTCTGGCTATACACATGATAACATGGAGGGAGCACTGGCCCTGACTTTGCAGGACAACACTAAATCTCTCCATGAAGCTGACTTTCTCTTATTGCCTGTATATAAACCTGGGGATAAATGATCAGGAGGAAGAAAATGCAGAGAAAAATAAAAATAAATCAATGATATGACACAACAAAGCCTCAGCCTACAAGCATCCAAGGAGCAGACCTGGAAAATTCCTTTTTTAATAATTATGTATTGAAATTCAACTTCTTACCCAAGCAGGTAATAGGTAAAATGTTTAGATAGACATATTAATTTTAATTCTCTTATTTTTGTCTTGTTTTCCCCAGATTTCAATGAAGTCTTTTTATAAAGTTGCAATTGCAAGATGGACAACTATATAATTTAATTAGGTAAATAACTTAATCCAATGGTTTGAGTTTATTGACTTATAAAGACATTTCTCATTAAACCTTATGTTTTAATAATAATGTTAACATACAGTATATGAATATTACATTTTAATATTTTTAACTTTAAAATTGTCTATGTTGTTATTTATAATTCCATAATCCACCCAGAGTTACTTACAAGTGAGAGGGGTGGCATATAAATCTAGGAAATAAAATACTTCCACACACACTCACACACACACACACAAATATGTACTGTATGTATGTGTGTGTGTGTGTGTGTGTGTGTGTGTGTATGTATGTATGTATGTATGTATGCATGTATGTATGTATGTATGTATGTATATTTGGGCATACCAGGGGTTGTGACACTAAATACATACCTATTTTCCTGGCTCAGCTGATAAAGGAGGAGAACCTTGTGGCTTAGTGGTTAACACATCTGCCTAATATGTAATACAGCCCAGGTTCGAAGGGTATGGCTAGCTGATGAGAGCTAAATAGCTTGAAATAGATCTATACTAGTCTCCCTTTATTTGTTTATCAGCACAAATGCGCCACACACACACACACACACACACACACACACATCTACACATACTGTATGTATGTATGTATGTGTGTGTGTGTGTGTGTGTGTGTGTGTGTATGTATGTATGTATGTATGTATATATGTATGTATGTGTATGTATATATGGCACAGTTATATATATTTTGCTGAATTTTGTAGTCCTGTACTTTGGTCATGAAGATTCAAAAGATCTTCCATTCTGTTTTTCAAGATCTGGGTAAAAAGGTAAATTCCTAAGTATTTTCAAGAACTCTCCATATAAACCGATTAGCAGTTGTAGTGACATTGTGGAATACCATTATATTTCAAGGAATGTAGTGACCCCTTTTAATTGCTTGTTTTCCACCATTCCTATGGACAAAAGGGGAAAATCTTAACACAGCTCTACTACAATACGGAGGACTCCCATTACTTAAGTTGGCACTTGCTAGTATGTATGGTTACCAAACTCTGGTCTACATCCCATGGGCTGTCAATTTGCATCAGCAGCAGGTGTACCAACTAGCTAAGGTCAGGTCATGTAAACAAAATCATGAGGTTTTGGTACCAGGTGAAAATAATCAACCCTTGAGAACATGGTTTGGTGCACAATGGGGATTTACAAAAAAAAAACAACCAACCCTAATATTGCCCGTTGAGTCTGGATCTTTGATACAGACCTGGTACAAGGTACTATATACTATATTAAGATCACACGGATTAGGCCTCCTCCGGATTCCATCTGCCGGTCAATGTCGGCTGACGACTCCCCGAGGGAGGGCCTTCTCTGTAGCAGCTCCAGCCCTATGGAATGATCTCCCCGTGGAGATCCGGACCCTTACTACTCTTCCGGCCTTCCACAAAGCAATTAAGACCTGGCTGTTCCAGCAGGCCTGGGGCTGTTGATTTCATCCAGCCCCATCCTGAGCTTCATGAATGTTGTGCAATTTTAATATCTTTTTTTTAAAAAAATTGTATGTTCCCCCTCCCTGTTTATTTGTAAGCCGCCCTGAGTCTCTCGAGAGTGGGCGGCATACAAATCCTAATAAACAGTAAACAGTAAGTGGCTGTCTTGGAGTGGTTCTATTGCCATTCCATTGTGGCTCCCCATAGCTCAGACCTGGGCAGTTTATGCCCTCTGAGTCACAGCACAGCACTCTGGCTCCAGCACTTCCTGACTGGCCTGGCTGGATTGTTAGTTAGTTTAGTTTACTTTATTTGTCTTGTATGCTGCCCACTCCCAAAGGACTCCGGGCGGCTCACAATAGACAAGGGAAGGGGGATAAATAGACAAAGACAACACTTTAAAAAACGCAACATTCACAGTTTCCGTGGGGCTTGATGTTTCACAAGCCCCCTGGCCTGCTGGAGCAGCCAGGACTTGGTGACTTTGCGGAAGGCTGGGAGGGTAGTAAGGGTCCGGATCTCCACGGGGAGGTCATTCCAGAGTGCTGGAGCTGCAACAGAGAAGGCTCTCCCCTGGGGAGTCACCAGCCGACATTGACTGGCAGATGGAATCCAGAGGAGACCTAACCTGTGAGATCTAATCGGTCTATGGGAGGTAATTGGCAGGAGGCAGTCTCTCAGGTACCCAGGTCCAATGCCATGTAGGGCTTTATAGGTAATGACCAGCACCTTGAAGCGGGTCCGGAGACTAATGGATAGCCAGTGCAGCTCGCGGAGGATAGGTGTGACGTGGGTGTACCTGGGTGCACCCACAATCGCTCGCGCGGCTGCATTCTGGACTAACTGAAGTCTTCGAACACTCTTCAAGGGCAGCCCCATGTAGACCGTGTTACAGTAATTGCTTTTATTTTGAAGGACCCTGCTGCTTCCCCCCCCCCAATTTATTTATGTGCACCTGATATTGATTCAGCCCTCCATATCAGTCCCAATTTCTCATGGGAAAATTAATTGCCCATCTCTGCAATAGCTGAAGACAGATTTTTCTATCAGCTTCCTTGGAAAAATCACACTGTTTTATTTCCGTTTAAATCTACTGAAGTTCATAATAAAGTTTAACTCCTTACCTATGAATGCGTTTATTGTTTCTGAGTCCCTCAATTGTCTGGCAGGTGGCCAGTGCCTGACACTTCGCAACATCACTAGTTCAGCCTGGTTGGTTCAACCTAGCATAATTATCCTTTGTTGAGGAACCGTTCAAAGGAGTCTGCCGATTACATTATCTCCAACCCCCAAGGGGGGGGGATTTTTTTAAAAAAACAGAGCTTAGAAAGAAGAAGTGGTGAATTGGAGCACATAATGCTGCTTTTTCTATAGCTACACTTTCAGTTTCAGATCACCAGTCTAAGGGCAGGCTCAGAGATGTATAATTGCAGAGTAAAAACAGCTGCTGGAAGAAGAATAAAGAATCCCCCCCCACCTCCTCCCCCCAAATTGTGGATTATTCTCATCAGTGTTTTGATCCCCTTATTATCATCCTGAAACAAACATGGATTTGGAATCACTGTCTATTTTGTGACGTGATCTTCTATCTGGCGTTCTTGTGTACTCTACCTGCTTTTCAGGCCACAGAGGAAGACCTGGGATGCGTCTTCATCTGGCTACAAGGATATAACCACTTTGTTCTCCTCAAATGAATGGAGCATCTTCTGAAACACATGCTTACAAAGGAGTTTCCCAGGAGAATTCACATCATGCACATGAATACTGTGCCTTAGTGAATAGAGCTGAAAGCGCTGAGATTTCATGCAGTAATCAGGGAACTGGATTTTTTTTAAAAAAAGAGGCATTAATGAATTTGACAATTAGCGGATATTGGCAAGTTCTCGTCAGGTGTCACCAGGGAGTTTTCATAGGCTTGAAGTTGAGACCAACCGAATCATCCAGTTGATAAGCTGTCCAGCAAGGCTTTGCTGCCCGGATGATCACAATGCACAAAACACAAAGGGTTTCTCACATTTTATGTCTCTATAATCTCTGACTTGGCACGACGAATGGGGACGCATAAAACCTACGAATTGGGACTGAATTGAAATCCATGGGAATTTTGCCATTTGAGTTGACAAAGCCAGATTCCCTCTATCGTTTCTAAGTCTTTCACAGAGGAGTGCTAGCTGGCTATAAAACAATCAAGAGAATTGCAGGTTGTCTGGGAATTATAGCCAGGATGCTTGGCAGTTGTGTCATTGGCATCACATTTGATATTGCCTGTTTGTAATTAGTGTGTATCTGAGGAGAGTTATCCCAGCTAGGATGGTTCAGAATCTCTAATAATGAACGAATCCATCACCAAGGCATGATATCAAACTTTTCTTGCATATGTTTCGTGACAATTATCTGATCAGTTGAGGGTTTTTTTTTGGAGGGGATGGGGAAAAAACACACTTTTGCAACAGGAAACCTTTCATGGATCACAATGAAAGAAGAATGGAGCTAGCTAAAAATAAATTTAATAAGAATGATTAGGTTGCCTATTCTCAGCTCAAATTTCCATTCACTGGAGTATGAAGCCGTACAATTTCAGGGTTAAATGTAATGCATTCTCTAAGTATAATGTATGTCTCAGAACAAAGAATAAGTCAAGTATGATTCATAAAAATTACACAGGTGGCAGAACCAAAACAACCTTGGCTGATCTGAAAAGCTAAGCAGAGTCAGATCTGATTGGTATTTGGACGGAAGACCAATGATGAGAAAACTGTTCAATGAACTTGAAAAAAACATCTCAGAAGAGGGTAGCAGCAAACCATTTCTCTAACTATTGACCCAGGAAACTATAGAGACACATCTGTGTGCTCCATAGGATTTGAAGTCAAAGAGAAAACTTCACCTTTAAAGAAGCTGCAACTTTGCCCAGGATTCCAGGAAAAATTGGAGTTGGAGTTTATTCAATTGGTAGGCCACCCTATTCCCCGAAGGGACTCAGGGCGGCTGAACAAAGCCAAGGGAGGGGAAATTACAAAAAGTAAGACAAAGACAATCGGACAATACGAACAATTTAAAAGCACAACAGACACAGCAAATTTGAGTAGGGGGGGGGACTCAACCCCAGGCTTGCTGGGACAGCCAGGTCTTCACGGCCATCTGGAAGGCCTGAAGGGTGGAGAGGGTCCGAATCTCCATGGGGAGCTCGTTCCAAAGGGCCGGGGCAGCCACAGAGAAGGCCCTCCTCTGAGTAGTCACCAGCCGACATTGGCTGGCAGATGGAATACGGAGGAGGCCTAATCTGTGGGATCGAATGGGTCTGTGAGAGGTAATCGGCAGAAGGCGGTCTCTCAATTAAGGCATTGCAGTTGGATACTGTGTTCTGATTTGGTATCCTCCTTTTATTCTAAAGTGATATGTACCATTTTACACCCTTTTACTCTAAAGTGATTTGTACCATATTTTTTTGGAGTATAAGACATTCTGGAGTATAAAACACACTTTAGTTTTTGGGGAGGAAAATAAGAAGAAGAAAAATTCTGACTCTGCCTACCAGCATCCATGGTATTAAGCTGATACATGGTAATAAGTTCAGCCAATGAATAGGCGTAGCAACTAAGACAGCCAATAAGGGCTATTTGGACTCTGACATTTGCTGTGTGAGCAACAAAGAGACAGGAAGGATCCTGGCTTAGCCAAGAACTGAAAGTGAAACTGCTTGTGACTTGCTTGTATTTACTGCTACCTTGGAAAACCTGCTTTTGGTAATGTATTGTACAATTATTATTATTTTGAATCCTGCTGAATCAGTTACTGTGCTTTCTGAATATGATTGCTGCTGCAACCTCTGGCCAGCCAGGTTAGCTTCAGTATTTATTGCAGCCTGATTCAGCAGAGCTGATTGGCAGGTGGATCGGACTGCCGGAATACCCCCAATCAGCTCTTTCAGGCTGCAGGGATTGCCTCCACGCCAGGGGTGGGTTTCAACCGGTTCGCGGCGGTCCCCACGAACCAGTTGGTCGGTGAACCCGGAAGTAAGTAACTTCCGGGAACGGCGAAGGGCCCACCCGCCCGCCCGCGCTCCTTACCCGGTTTTGACGAGTTCTGCGCTTCCACGCATGGGCAGGACGCATACAGCACCTGAGCGATCCTCCAGGAGCAGCTGGAGCATCGCACAGACGCTAGTATGCATGCATGCACTGCACACGTGCACGAGGACGCCGACGGCCCCATTCCAACCGAACCGGTTGGAACGGGGCGAGAAACCCACCCCTGCTCCACGCTTCACATTTTTGGCCTCTGGGGGGGAGGGTAGATTCGGTGTATGACACCCAAATCTTCACTCTCTTTTTTTGAGGGAAAAAGTGAGTCTTATACAGAAAAATACAGTAGGTAGGTATCATCAGGTCTCAAGAATTGGAACAATCAGAAAGCAGACCAAAGCAGTTTCTTTACTGCAGATCACCTATTTACAAGAATCTTTTCAGACGGACTGAATTCTCCTTAGTAGATAAAGACTTCAGTTGTCTGGCTTCGCACATCCCACAGACGGATGCTATTTCATCAAGAATGCCTTGGTAATCTTCCTCTAGCCAGTGACTCCACCATAAGAGGTATGACTTTTTTTTAAAAAAAGATTTAATTGTAATTGGCATATATATATAGCTCCATTTTATAAAAAAAAACCATCACCTTTTATCATTTTCTTTCAGATATAATATTATCTAATTTGCATTAATTAATTGGGGAATTCTATTTGTCCACTTAAATTTCTGTCAACCCTAATGGGGGGGGGGGAGAACAGAGTGATTGTCCCGCCCAATTCAGTTCTGTTTTGATTTCCTATATTTAGGTTTTGCTCTTCCACTTGTTTGCTTGTTTTCAAATAAGTTGGGTTTAAGTTGTAAACTGTCTGTAGTAATTTGGTAGTTGAGCAGCATATTAAATAAGTAAACTACATGTTAAAAACTCAAATTCACAAGTAATTGTGGACAACTGCATGCAACTTTCTATGAGTAATGCCATTTTGAAAGAAAGTCTGTTTATTTCATGACAATCTGTTCTGACCCGCCCCCCCTTCTCCACCCAGGAACTAAAGCCAAAACAGAGGTACAAAAGAATGTTTTAATCAGTCCAGATTCTTGTTGGCTGCAAGCCCAAAATAAACAAAGAGATAATCACTCTGGCAAAAAGTCCTATAAACATATGCAGCACTGCAAACAGGCTTCTTCCAGCAAACCTACTTCTCCAAGTTGGTTTCTCTTAATTCGTGAACGTGAATATTGACTCCTGCAAACAGGGCGTGGCACAAACGGTCTCTTTTATAACCAGGAGAGGATCTTAATCAGCATCAGCTAAGCGCAATCATCTCTTACAATTACACAGTTGTTCCTTCTGTCAAGTAGCCCTTCGACGGAGTGCATCCTGAAACAACTCACAAGTGTTTTCCTGAACACTCCCTCTGAGCCAAGGCTCCACCGCCACCTGGTGGCCAACCGGTCTCTCCTCGCCCTGCTCGGAGTTGGAACCCTGTCCAGGGTCCTCCACCTCCTCCAGGGCCGACTCATAAGACTCTTCGCTGTCAGAGTTTGGCGACAGCTCCAACAACTCCTGCTGGGTTACGACAACAATCTATTGCAGGTGAGGGGAAAAAACCCTCAGTCCAGATTCCCAATATACACCCCTCAAAAATTACAGCAAGGGGACAGAGATCTCTGCATATTGCACAAGAATTTAACTACATAACCTTCTTTCCTTTATAGTCCTTTCTTTCATAGTTATTTCAGTAATACATAATTTAATGCTCATGGCTTTGGAGACTTTATACACCGAGAGAGCATTTTGCTCATTTTCAGAAATGTTGGGAAATGTAATTTCACTTTTGGGGAAATGCAGTTATTCCAAAAGCAGTTTGATAACCAAGACGTAAAATGAGTTATTGGAATTCAGAATGAAGTGTGTTGCAATTTTAACTACAGAACTTTCCACACGTGTATGCTAAAGACTGCTCTATCCATGTACTAGACCAGGGATGTCAAACTCGATTTCATTGGAGCCCGCATCAGAGTTGTATTTGACACGGGGGGGGGAGGACACTGAGGAATGTGGCCGAGTGGGTGTGGGCAGCTTGATATCACTCATGTTGGGGGCACCCATGGTGGCCAAGTGCTAAGGCAGAAGTTCCCGGAGACCCGCCTTCACTCTAATTCTTTCCTTCCTTTTCTTCTTTTTCCTTCCCTCTTCCTTCTCCTTTCTTCTTCCTTCCGCTTTCCTTATTTTTCCTTCTTTGCTCTCTTCCCATATTCCCATCTTTTTCTTTGTATTTCCTCTTTCCCTTTCTCCTTTCCTGTCCCTTCTTGCATGCTCGAGCATTATTCCTTTTGTTTTGTTTTTAGTTTGTCTTGTTAGTCCTCCTCCAGTAAATACAGAGCTTGGGCCCTGTTTTTTGGCCACAATGACCTCCTGCATTGTACTCCTCTACCAGTGAAAACTGGGGCCGGGAACCAGTCTTTTGCTATTTCCAGGGTGGCCCCTTGGGCCAGAACTAAGCACACCCCCAGGCCAGATCTGGCCCGCTAGTCTTGATTTTTACACTCCTGTACTAGACAGTGCATCGATAGGAGGAGGTAGGAGTATGTATGTTCACCACCTAAGTTACTTATAAATTAATAAAGGCAGGATTAAAAAAACCCTAATAAATAAGTATTATATGAGATGTGGTTGGAGGGCCAATGGAAGACAACTTACAGGCAGTCCTCAATTTACAACCATTCATTTAGCAATCATTTGAACTTACAATGGACTGAAGAAAAATGACTTTTGATCAGTTCTCATGCTTATGACCATTGTAAGTATCCTCCCAGTCACGTGATCAAAATTTAAACACTTGGCAACCAGCACATATTTGCGATGGTTCCTTGTCCTGGGGTCATGAGATAATCATCTACAATCTTCCCAGATGATTTCTGACAAGCAAAGTCTATTAGAAGCTTGATTCATTTACTGACTACATGATTCGCAAAAAACCTACTGTGATTTGCTTAATAACTATGGTAAAATAAATGGGGCACAACTCATTTAACAACTATGTTACTTAGTGATAGAAATTTTGGGCTCGGTTGTAATAAATTGAAGACCACCAATATATATATATATATATATATATATATATATATATATATATATATATATATATATATGTGTGTGTGTGTGTGTGTGTGTGTGTGTGTGTGTGTGTGTGTGTGTGTGTGTGTGTGTGTGTGTGTGTGTGTTTTATTTGTGCTGATAAATAAATAAAGGCAACAGTAAAAATATTGGGTTTCTTTCATTATATATATGTGTGTTTTTTTATTTGTGCTGATAAATAAATAAAGGCAACAGTAAAAATATTGGGTTTCTGTCGTGATGGACTCTTGTGACGAGCCGATTGACAGATGTTGGAAGCACTTAGCTTCCTCCCATAATTGGGGCTTACCAGGGGTTGTGACACTAATATATATATATTTGGTTTTTCAAGTGGCAGAGAGAGAATGGAATGGAGTGGAGTGGAGTAGAGTAGAATCCAATCCAATCCAATCCAAGTTTGTTTAGATACACATGGAATTTTTCTCCGGTACAGAAGCACTCAATGTACTTGCTGCACTGAAATTTTTCATTTAAAATATTATTTATCAAATATCCTTTCTTTTTTTTAAGGAGACTTTTCTATACATTTTCATTTCTTAATTTACTACCTTCCTGTTGTTATCAATAGTATGATGGGGCAACTCATTTATCTCTTTTACTTTACTTTTTTTCCCCTTTTAGATCTAAAGAACCAATAAGTATCTTTGGTGTTCAATTCTGGAGTCCGGGGAAGCTTAAATTATTTATTCATACTTAGCTTGATCTATGGAGAGATGTAAATCTCAACAATTAGATGAGAGATCAATTGATCAATAGATACCTTAGAAAATAAAGAATGGTAAAACAAAACTGATTTGGGAGGGAATGAAATATTACAGGGTAAATTCAGTTGAAAGTGTAATCTGTGGAACTTGTTTCTATGAAATCAACTTAAGTCCCCCAAATAAAGAATAGGGTTATATTCTAGAATAGCAGTTTCCTAACTCTTCCAGGCCTCAGAACTTATTAATTAAAAAAAATAAAACAAAACCCCATATCCACTGAGTAAGGTAAATTATTGTTTAGTTTGGAGACAGTCAAGTCCATGCAGATTTTTGGCAAGATTTCAGAAGTGATTTGCCACTTTTTAGGGATGAGAAAGAGGTGACACAAGGTCATCCATAAGGCAGGGGTAGAACTCACAGTCTCTAGCCTGGTCCTGTCAGGCCTGCAGTCATTTTTCTTTTGGACATTAGGCCTGCCACACTTTCTATCATTTTACTATGCATTTTCTATTGTGGGAAATGGGAGGGAGTATATTACAGAGTCAAATGGTATGTAGTCATAACAACATTCTTTCTAGAAAGCCAAGGTCATCCTTCATCTCCGCACCTGGCCGGAACTGGATGGGTGGAACTGCCAGCATGGCAGTTGGAACATTGGACCATGTGATGGACTTGTGGGTGTGGAGGCAAGATTTTGAAATTTCAACTGGGAAGCTTTCAGATTCGGGTTTCCCCAGAAGTGCCAATATGGCTCTCTTAATAAATTGGAACTTTGAGCAATACTTTGCCTTGGACTCTGATTTACTTTTGGATGCTATTTGGAATCCTGACAGGTACCTTAACCGCTACCCCAAACCGGGGTGTCAAACTCGCAGCCCATGGGCTGGATTCATCATGCACTGACCACACCCACCACCGGTTTAGCTAAGGGGAAAAAATATCGCGATACGTCATGTAACGACCACGGGTTGACACGAGTTTGATACCCCTGCTCTAATGAAATAAAATTGGCAACAAAACAAAACGTATTAACTGCAGATGATTGCCATCCATCCATAAGAAAAGAGCAAGTTAGAAAGCTCTGCAGAGAAGCTCTGATGTGTTAAGGAGTATAAGGTGAAGGGGAAGAAAAACAGAGTTATAAGATTTTTAATACAGAGTTATAAGATTTAATTACTACAGCTGAGTTCTACTCTTCTGGCGGAGTTTGCATAATCAAGAGCCGAGGTGGCGCAGTGGCTAGGGTGCAGTACTGCAGGCCACTTCTGCTGACTGTTATCTGCAGTTCAGCGGTTCTAATCTCACCAGCTCAAGGTTGACTCAGCCTTCCATCCTCCCGAGGTGGGTGAAATGAGGACCCAGACTGTGGGGGCGATATGCTGACTCTGTAAACCGCTTAGAGAGGGCTGAAAGCCCTATGAAGCGGTATATAAGTCTAACTGCTATTGCTAACTGCTATTGCTATAATCTCAAAGAGCTGACATTGTTACAGTGTAGAGTCAATCATTCTTGTTCATGACCGAACTTCATTTATATTTGTATGTGTCCTTGGGATACAAATTGGCTTTCTAATTTTTACTGTTTCTAGCAGCTGGACTGAAGCAAAATCATACCTAGGTTGGTCTTATTCAGGAAAACAAAGGAGTTTATATTCAGATATAATTTTCCATGGCAAATTCAAAGTTGTTTTTGTTCATTTTAAAATGGAACGCAAAGTTCTTAAAAGTACCCACCATTCAAAATAATATGGCTATGCGTTTACCAGAACAATAGCTCAGAAGGTGGACTCTGACTGCAATCTTAAAATTTATAATTGCTTTAAAAACACACTGATTGCATAATATGCAAGCAACATTTCAGTATTGTTCACAACTTAGGAGATAGTTTTTTTTTCATCAAGTTTGATATTCTTGATTTTTTTTCTCTGTAAAAAAGTATGTGTATATATAGATGCACACACATACACAATACATATACACCCAGAGAAAGAGAGAGAGAGACACAACATCAGAGGAGTTGAACAATCTGTCAATCATTTCATTTCTGCTTGATTTTCCACCGCCTGTTTTAAAGTTAGAACAATTTTATTCAGCAAACTCTAATTGCAACCATTAAGATTGGATAGGCTAGACTCTGGATTCTTCACTGAATCTTCCCATAGTATCTCTGAAGGGATTGAGATGTGCCTGTTTTCATATTCACTTTAGCTCATAACCTTCGTTCACCTTTAGTCCAGTTAAATTAGTGTTAGTCATGTCAAAATCTAACTAAACTTCCTAGAAGAAATTAATAGATGAACAAATTAATTCCTTGTAAATTATCTTTGGCTCTTTCATAGGAGTTCTTTCATATGAAGCACTACAGCCTTTGTTGCAGAAGGGGGGGAAGCTATAATGGGCGGTGGTGGGAGGTTTTTCTCCTTTTTCATTTGGAGGGATATGTCAGTAGTGGCTGGAGTTTGCGCAAACTATGTGCCCAGATAATGCCAAAAGTGGGTAGGTCACCCGTTCTTTCTGGTTGCAAGTTTGGTAAAGAAAGGAAGATAGGGGAACAAAATAAAATGGTGCCATGTTTTCCAGGGACCGATTGATAGCTCTTTCTAGAAGTCTGAATTAACAGATGGCTATTTATTTTATTTTTTTTTGCAAATAGGAGAGAAAGCTTTATGTACCCACTTTGTCTAGTGCAAAATAAAGGCAGGATATAAATCAGTTAAACAAGCAAACAAAGAAGGTAAAAATTGCTTGAAATTAGGCCAAGGACTACAAATTCAGGATGCTGTCTCTGTCTCTGTCTCTGTCTCTGTCTCTGTCTCTGTCTCTGTCTCTGTCTCTCTCTCTCTCTCTCTCTCTCTCTCTCTCTCTCTCTCTCTCTCTCTCTGTGTGTGTTTGTGTGTAAAGGACAGGGAAACTCAGAATACAGGAAATACGCTACTAAAACATGTAGGAGGGAAAAAAAGGGAAAATATTTAAAATGTCTGTATGTTGCAGATTGTCTTGCAGGAAGAGCTACAGTAGTGAAACACCCTCCTTCTAGCACTATTTTGATTATTGTTAAAAAGCATTAAACATGGAACTGCCTTTGAAAATGAGACTGAAATGTTGCTTTAGTACAAATAGGTCAATGTTTAATTGGGTAAAATTGGCTGCTGCTGCTTCTTTTTTTGCCAATACTTTACAATACAATACAATACAATACAATACAATACAATACAATACAATACAATACAATACAATACAATACAATACAATACAATACAATACAATACAATACAATACAATACAATACAATACAATACCAGAATTAGAAGGTACCTTGGAGGTCTTCTAGTCCAACCCCCTGCCTAGGCAGGAAACCCTATACCATTTCAGACAAATGGCTATCCAACATCTTCTTAAAGACTTCCAATGTTGGGGCATTCACAACCTCTGGAGGCAAGCTGTTCCACTGATTAATTGTTCTAAGTGTCAGGAAATTTCTCCTCAGTTCTAAGTTGCTTCTCTCCTTGATTAGTTTCCACCCATTGCTTCTTGTTCTGCCCTCAGGTGCTTTGGAGAATAGTTTGCTTCCCTCTTCCTCGTGGCAACCTCTGAGATATTGGAACACTGCTATCATGTCTCCCCTAGTCCTTCTTTTCATTAAACTAGACACACTGAGTTCCTGCAACTGTTCTTCATATGTTTTAGTCTCCAGTCCCCTAATCATCTTTGTTGCTCTTCTCTGCGCTCTTTCTAGAGTCTCCACATCTTTTCTACATTGTGGCGACCAAAATGCAGTATTCGAAGTGTGGCCTTACCAAGGCATTATAAAATGGTATTAATGCTTCATGTGATCTTGATTCTATCCCTCTGTTTATGTAGCCTAGAACTGTGTTGGCTTTTTTGGCAGCTGCTGAAGAGTACTGGGCCTAAAACAGAGTCGGGGTACTCCACTGGATACTTCCCTCCATGTAGATGCAGTTCCATTGAGGACTACATGTTGAGTGTGGTTGGTCAGCCAGTTATGAATCCATCTTTTGGTGATGCTGTCTAACCCACATTTTTCTACTTTATCTAGTAGTAGGTTATGGTCTACTTTATCAAATGCCTTTACTGAAGTCCAAGTAAACTATATTGACAGCATTCTTCTGGTCCACTAATTTTGTCACTTTGTCAAAGAATGCAATAAGATTAGTCTGGCATGATCTGTTTTTGACAAACCCATGTTGGCTTTTGGCTATTACTTCTAGGTGTTCACTAATTCATTACTTGATTATCTTTTTCAGAATCTTTCCTGGTATTGAGGTCAGGCTGATAGGTCTATAATTTCCTGGATCTATTTTTTTCCCTTTTTTGAAGATGGGAATCACATCAGCTCTTTTCCAGTCCTCTGGCAGTTCCCGGGTGCTCCAGGATCTCTGAAATATATAGTTCAGTGGTTCTGAGATCTCGTCTGCCAGTTCCTTCAGAACCCTGGGGTGTAATCTGTCTGGTCCTGGTGATTTGAATTCGTCTATGGTAGTCAGGTGATCACTTACCATTTTCTTCCCTATTTCAACTTGTGTTCCTAATCCAATTTTTGTGGTGATGTTTTTGATAGTTTTTTCCTTTTGTGTAAATACATGCAAAAAATGAGTTAAATAGTTCTGCTTTCTCCCTGTTGCTTGTCACCTTCTTGCCACTTTCTCCCAGCAATTGACCAATTGTTTCCTTAACTTTTTTCTTGTTTTTAACATGTTTTCTTGTTATTTTTTTTTACTTTTGTGGCAAGCCTTTCTTCATTGTGAGCTTTAGCTTTCCTCACTTCATCTTATCAGGCTCGGGCTATTTGCTGATATTCTGCCTTAGTTATGTTCCCCTCTTTCCACTTTTTATACTTATCTTTTTTGTCTTTCAATTTGTCAGAGAGTTCTTTATGCAGCCATGCTGGTTTCTTTTGGGAGCTGTTATTTTTCTTCTTCATTGGTATTGTGCTAGTCTGGGCTTTTGTAATCTCATTTTTCAAAATTTCCCAAGCTTCTTGAATTGTTTTTCTCATCCATGGAATTCTTCCCAAGCTCTCTCTAAGTTTATTAGCTCTCTTAAACTAGTTTGACTCTAGTTTGACTTTGTTCTACTACTTGTGTTTGCATAATGTTGAATTCCAATATTGCATAGTCACTTGCCTCCAGGGTTTCTGTGGCTTCAACACTTTCTATCATTTCCTCTCTGTTAGTGAGAATTAAGTCCAATATGGCTGATCCACTTGTTCCCTTCTCTACTTTTTGGGAAACAAAGTTGTCTGCTAGGTTTGTTAGGAACCTGTTGGATCTTCCACTTGGTGCATAGTTTATTTCCCAGTTGATGTTGGGGTAGTTAAAATCCCTCATTACTATTGTGGTGTGCTTCCTACATACCTTAGTTAGCTGACTAGCAAAAAGTTCATCTACTTCCTCTGCTTGGTTGGGTGGTCTGTAGTATAAACCGATGGCAATGTCATTTCCCCCAAAACCTTTAATATTGATGCAAATGCATTCAAGAAAATTATCATCATTGTTGTGCTCTATTTCTGCAGAGATGTAGTTATTTCTTATATAAAGTGCAACTTCACCTCCTCTTTTATTTGGTCTATTTCTTTTAAATAAGTTAAATCCTTCTAGCTGTATGATCCATTTGTAGGTTTCATCCCACCAAGTTTCTATAATGGCAACAATATCATATCTGCCCTCATTTACTTAAATTTCTAATTCACCCTGTTTATTCCTCATACTCTTTTGATCCATACTGGATACTAGGTGTTTTTTTTCTCAGACCCAGTAAAAAAGCTATGTAAATTATCGAAGATTTAACCCTGAAAAGATCAACTTTCATAGAATGATTAGAACTTTAAATCATTTTAGCAGGTTCTCTGGAGCCCTGATCAACGATAGAAAAGTGAGATTTCTAATGGTAAGACTTCATTGTGATGTATCTTTATTTTTTTTAAAGTTTCAAGCCTTTATTCAATCAGGGCTTGTAGTCTTTTTTTAAATGTTATTTTTAAAAATGTTAATTTTATGACCATAAGTCCTTTTTTTTTAATTTTTCAAAAGTATATGTGCGTAATATAAATTAACAAAGCAATACATGCATACAGATAGATATACCAACAGACACACACATATAACGTTCTCTTTGACATTTACATTTCCTCCTTTACAATTATTTTTGGCATTTACCATTTTTCTTGATCAAAACATATAATAGATATATGGGACTTAGATTGGTAGCACCTCTTTAAAGGTGAAAGTGAAGGTTCCCCTCGCATATACATGCTAGTCATTCCCAACTCTAGGGGCCGCTGCTTATCTCTGTTTCAAAGCCGAAGAGCCAGCACTGTCCAAAGACATTTCCATGGTTGTGTGGCCGGCATGACTAAATGCCAAAGGAGCATGGAACACTGTTACCTTCCCACCAAAGATGGTCCCTATTTTTATACTTGCATTTTTACATGTTTTCAAACTGCTAGGTTGGCAGAAGCTGGGACAAGTAATGGGAGCTCACTCTGTCATGCAGCACAAGGGATTCGAACTGCTGAACTGCCGACCCTCTGATTGACAAGCTCAGCATCTTAGTCACTGAGCCACCAACCAAATCCCTTAAAGCACTTCTTTAGCACAGGCTAATTGCAGGAGTACAGATAACATGTCACTTACAGCGATATTCTGCATGTCTATCAGGAATTCCTAAACAGGTTGGCAGCATAATGTTCACACATTCAAAGTATTATTTATTCCTGAATAATGTCGCTTAGGGTTGAGTCACACTGCAGAGAATTGGTTGGCACAAGATGTGATAATGGAGATTAATCCATGTTGCTTTAAAAAGGGGGATAAGGCAATTTCCTGAAGTAACAAGGGTCACTAGTTTTAATGTATAAATACATTGGTGGCTTAAAGCCAAATAAACAAACAGATAAGGACCTTGGCAGCAAGTCCGACAAACCTTGGCAGCCATGCAAACAAACTCTGGCAGAAATCTAACCTACCAAGTTCGTTTCTCTTTAGTCCAAGTGTTGACTTCTGCAAGAAGGGTGTGGCACCAGCAGTCTTTTTTATAGTCTGGAAAGGAGCCTAATGACCATCAGCTGAGCATAATTACCTCCTGTAATTATGTAGTTGTTCTTGATGCTGTGTAGCCCTTTGACGGCGCGCATCCCAGAACAACTCACTGTTGATTTCTGGATCACTCTCTCTTGTCTCCTCCCCACTGATCAAAGGCTCAGGTGCCTCCTGGTGGCCAACAAGTCTCTCTGTGCCCTGCTCGGAGTCGGAACCCTGTCCAGGGTCCTCCTCATCCTCCAGAGCCGACTCATAGGGCCCCTCACTGTCGGAGTCTGGCGGCAGCTCCAACGGCTCCTGCCAGGCCACAACATAGGCCACAACATAGGATATTCCTGCTCTTAAGCAACTCTTTGATTAGTTGTTGCTTAAGAGCAGGAATATTCTATTTCTGAGCTTCTGAACTATTAATGTCTGTTTAGCTACTTTAGTAACAGTATATTGGACTAAACAGAAGTTTGGTCTGACCTAGCACACTTTTTCTTAGGAAGAAATACTTAACTTCAGTTCTTGAATTCCTGTGCTTAAGTATAAAGCTGACCTTGTTGTAATTGTGAGTTTACAGTAGATCAGAAGAAGTATATTAAATATATTGTTTCAAAGGTATTATAGTGATGTTAGTCTGAAGGAACCCCGTGACATTAGCTCTACATATTTTTCTATACATATATATATGAATTTGGATTAACTATCTTCCTTCCTAACCAGGTTTAGTTTGGTTCAATGTTTTCCTTATGACATCAACAGGCCATTCTACCCAGTTTTTATGCATATATAATTAAAAATAGTATAGGAGAAATAATATGAAAGACATATGGCTACACAATATTATAACCACTCAAGATTGCTGCAGGCCATGCTGATCCTCTGTATTAATTTGCACTTCTGGACCTTCTGACAACTCAAGTACACAGAATAAGTTACGCAGGTCAGATTTACATGTACTGTGAAATTCAACTCATCAGCATAACGCTTGAGTCATTAGACTTCAAACAAATGAAAGTCAAGGATGCTCTAAAGGTGAAGTTCCAACTTAGTGACAAAAATACAACGACAGCACTATTCTCTCTCTTTTAGCTGGGCCCTGTGAGATTTTATTGGGTTTTGCACGGAAAGTTCACCATGCCTCAAAATGCTAGACTGTATAGAATATTCCCAGTTGGTGGGAAATTATTGCCCAATCTGGTATGTACAGAATGTCATGCAAAATCTGACAGATGTAAGAAAGTCATAACATTGTTTTAGATGGTATTATGAAATGTATGCTGGAAAATATGACCGGTGAGTAACCCTTGACTCAATTATTATTACTGTATGGCACTGTTACAATAGCCAGGAGAGACAATGCTATTGCAGAGTAGTATTTTGGAGTGCCAAAAGACCAGCCCTGTGGTGGGACACACTTGTGCATTTCTCAAGGTGTGTCACAGGAGGACAAACTGACTGTGCATCAGATAAAAAGATGAGTAGCTTTTCCCGCAACATCACCCAATGCCCCTTCCCTGTCAGCCCTCGGGCTGCCATTCAGGGGGGAGCCCATCCATTGCCACACCCGCTTGGCCATGCTTACACGCCACCAACGCTGCCACATTGTTGACTCTCTGATGTTGGCGGAGTCTGTATCTGCATGTGGCTCTGCAAGGCTTCCCTCAGTATTCTGCGGAGTAACTCTTCTACTCGGGTGCAACTGCCTACTTTGACGTAACTCTTCTGCTCGGATGCAACTAACCAGGAAGGAGGCTATGATGACACTGAATGGGGGTGTGGCTGAGGATGTGGGTCATGGTGATTGGTGACGGTGGTTGGGTGTCATCTGGGTGGATTTGTGGGTGGAGCTGGGTGGGGTAATGGTAATGGTATACATATACATATACATATACATATACATATACATATACATATACATATACATATACATATACATATACATATACATATACATATACATATACATATACATATACATATACATATACATATACATATACATATACATATACATATACATATACATATACATATACATATACATATACATATACATATACATGTGTTTTTTTATTTGTGCTGATAAATAAATAAAGGGAGACTAGTATAGATCTATTTCAAGCTATTTAGCTCTCATCAGCTAGCCATACCCTTACTGGGATTCGAACCTGGGTATGGCTAGCTGATGAGAACTAAATACCTTGAAATAGATCTATACTAGTCTCCCTTTATTTATTTATCAGCACAAATACAACACAAATGTAACAAAGGCAAAAGTAAAAATGTTGGGTTTCTGTCTGGATGGTCTCTTGTGACGAGCCGATTGACAGAGGAAAGGAAGCAGTTTGCTTCCTCCCATATTTGGGCATACCAGGGGTTGTGACACTAAATATACATATACATATACATATACATATACATATACATATACATATACATATACACACACACACACACACACACACACACACACACACACACACACACACACACACACACACACACACATATATATATATATATATATATATATATATATATATATATATATGGTGTTAACTTGGTTAGAACTGACTTGGATTTGCTTACCTTTGTATCATTGTCATTTAGTGCTGGTTATCACGTAATGTTAGATAGAGATAAAGTTTTTCACCAAACAAATTGGCTCTCTATTTGTATTCAACATGAACTCCAGAATGTGAGAGAAAGTCAGTTCTCTACCATCAATACTTCACTTCGCTTAGTTCCTGTTTGGTCTGAATGATGTCTGAAGGAGCCAAGGTAGCAGCAGTGGTCCTACCATTCCTTCCCCATTGAGAACTTCTCATCATTCTTACATGCTTCATTAATTCTATTCATTTTTTTTAGGATAAACAATCAATTAATTTTTACCATGTGCATCTATAAGCAGAGTTTTGCTTAAACCAGATATTTGAAAGAGCATGATCTTTCCGGTTCACCGACAAATGCACGCTCGACAACAGCGCGCCGACAAAACTGCAGCAATAAAACCACAACGTCGACAGCGCACCGACGAATGAGCACAGAAGCGCACCGACAAAAGAGCGCCAACAGAAGCACCATTACGGTAAGGTAAGGGTTAGGATAAGGGTAAGGGTTAGGTTTAGGGTTACATTTAGGTTTAGGTTTAGGTTTAGGTTTAGGTTTAGGTTTAGGGTTAGGGTTAGGGTTAGGGTTAGGGTTAGGGTTAGGGTTAGGGTTAGGGTTAGGGTTAGGGTTAGGGTTAGGGTTAGGGTTAGGGTTAGGGTTAGGGTTAGGGTTAGGGTTAGGGTTAGGGTTAGGGTTAGGGTTAGGGTTAGGGTTAGGGTTAAGGTCAGGGTTAGGGTTAGGGTGAGGGTTAGGTTCTGGGTTAGGTTCAGGGTTAGGTTTAGGGTTAGGTTAGAGTTAGGTTTAGGGTTATATTTAAGTTTAATTTTAGGGTTAGGTTTAGAGCGTGCTTCTGTCGGCACTCTGTTGTCGGCCCGCTTCTGTGCTCATTCGTCGGCGCGATTTCGAACTCACGCTTTTCTCCCCGCGGTTTTGTCGGAGCGCTTTTGTCAAGCGTGCATTTGTCAGTGAACCGGAAAGATCATGCTCTTTCAAATATCTGGTTTAAGCAAAACTCTGCTTATAGTTGCACATGGTAAAAATGAATTGATTGTTTATCCTAAAAAAAATGAATAGAATTAATGAAGCATGTAAGAATGATGAGAAGTTCTCAATGGGGAAGGAATGAAAAGGTATCCAAAAATAGATTTAACCTCACAATAGAATCAGTGGAAAGTAGATGGGAAAGAACAAGGGTGTGAAAGCTCCTTTGAACAGCAGAGAAACAATTAAGTTGCAAAGGACCACAGAAATGTGTGCAGTTGTCCTAATGGAAAGTACAAAAAAGATGTTCAGCAAATGATGACATGAAGGAGAGGGAGAAAAGCAATTGTTTAAGGAAAAGATTGCCGCAAACCACGAGAGTGAGAAAAATATATAATGTGTATAAAGAGGGGAAAAAAGAATACAGTCAAGAGATCAAGGAACTATTAACATAGAAAAAGGCAGATAAAGTGCAGAAGGATTTTGGCAGAATGTTTTGAAGAAGAAAAAAACATTTTGGGAGTTCGTTAAAAGAGCTAAATAAGGAGCCTCCACTAGCGTGAATGGAATTAAAGGTAAATGCGATGAATAATTTAAGATGAAAGTCAAGAGAGAGAAGGCTGGAAGAAATGTTTTAGAAATGTGAATGGGCATCACAGTGATATGTTAAAGGTGGAATAAGAGGTACAAAACGTGATGGAAAATGAAAACAATAAAAACAATAAAAAGGAAGGCATCCTTTTTATATTTTTATATTGAAAATTAGTAAGGTAGCAGATATAAATGCTGGACAACTGGAGAAATGTAAATGATATATATGTGGCCCAGCAGAAGCCGTTGGAGCTGCCACCAGACTCCGACAGCTAGGGGCCCTATGAGTCGGCCCTGGAGGATGTGGAGGACCCTGGACAGAATTCCGACTCCAAGCAGGGCGCAGAGAGGCTGGTTGGCCACCAGGAGGCACCTTAGCTTTGGAGCAGTGGGGAGGAGACAAGGGAGTGTGATCCGGATGTCAGCAATGGGGAGGAGCCAAAGGAGTTGTTCCTGGGTGCCCAGCACCGGAGAGCTATTAGGTGTAAGGAACAGTTGCGCAGTTACAGGAGGTAATTGCACTCAGCTGGTGGTAATTAGACTCCTCTCAAGACTATAAAAGGACTGCTTATGTACACGCCACTTTTGCAGGAGTCAACGCATTCACTAAAGTTGGAGAACTGTCGTGTTAGCTTGGCAGGCTGGGTTGCTGCCAAGGCTTGTCTGTGCTGGTTTGCTGCCAAGGATCTGTCTGTCTGTTAATAAATTTTGTAAAGTATCTTTGGCTCGGCGTCCTTTGGTGTGGGACGAGGGGGGTCAGAACAGATATATATGGTGCCCTTGGTGCTCTCTGAGCTTGGTTGTTTTCTTGCAGTTGTTTCATTAGCAATAGCAACAGCACTTATATACCACCCCATAGTGCTTTACACACCCTCTCTAAGTGGTTTACAGAGTCAGCATATTGTCCCCAACAATCTGGGTCTTCATTTTATCGAAGTCGGAAGGATGGAAGACTGAATCAACCTTGAGCTGGTCAGGATCAAACTGCTGGCAGTGGAATGCAGAATTCGCCTGCAATACTGCACTGCAACGATTGTGCAACCATGACTCATTATCCAAGCTAGGTAACACTAACACTGATGATGTTATCTAGTTTGGGTAATGAAACGTCTGCAAGAAAACAGCCAAACTCAGAGAGGATGAAGGACCGCACATTTCAACCCTGAGCTGTAAATATTCTCCTTTATTAGTGTGTATAATGTTGTTCTCTCACTTTATTTATTTGTCAACTGTATATGCCACCCACTTCACTGACAAGCAACTCATGGAGTGGCCGTGAGTGTCAGAGTATGTGTGTGTGTGTGTGTGCGTGTGTGTGTGTGTGTGTGTGTGTGTGTGTGTGTGTGTGTGTGAAGACTAAGTCATACCTAACAATTAGAAATATGTCACTTTCTGCACTTGCAGGAAGGTAAATATAAATTTGAACATTGATTGTTGAATGACATAGTAGTGGTATATGATGGAAATATAAATGGAATGCTTAGCATACAGTTCAATATGGAAAAAGGGGGGTTGATTACCCTCTTGGTTGTTTATTTAGGGTATTGATGGATAAACATGTGAGGAATACTAGATAAGTTAAAAGTATATTGTATCATGTGAATCTGACAGCAGGTTCTCCAAGCAGACTCATTTTGTAGCATGACCTGGCCTTCCATCTGCTAGGAAGCTGGCCAAATTGTTTATTGCCCATGTCTATAGACATTTGGCCATTGCTGCCAAGACTCGGGCTTACCAGATGGAGATTTCCCTCCTCCACAAGAAGTCCAGCTGAGAACTCTACAAAGCTCTTCATGATTGACCGCAGGGAGGTTTCCACTGAAAACATTCCAGAAGTGATAACCGACTGTGAACAATCCATGATTGATTGCCGGGTGGGTTTCACTCTGGGTCACGGGGTGATGGGTGTGTGCATACAGGGGGTTGGTTTAGCCTGATTACCAAGTAACTATAAAAGGTGGTGGGGAGCACCGGGTGTCAGCTCTGACACTTTATTCATTGCCTTAGTGCTTCGTTGGTCAGTTCATGCCGGAGGAAGAAGATAAATGTCATTTTCAAACCGTCTCTGTGTTTGGCTGTTTGCATTAACCCTTCGGAACCTGACAGTTAGTTCACAGATAACGGCATGATTTGGCTGAGAACCTTAATGATTTGCAGTGAATGTTAGGATAAATTATATAGTGCAACCAACAGTAACTTTGAAAGTTAACCTAGCAAACGTCAAGACAATTGTATTTGACAGGTGGAATGGAGTGAATCATTGTAACTTATACATAAATGGGAAAAAACCCAGAATAAATAGATAAAATTGTGTACCTTGATAAAATGTGGTACGAAGTTGATGTGTAAAATGAATGTTGATTGAAAATGTGAAAATGACAACACGGTGTGGCAGGCTTCTCTGTGTAAAAGTGTATAAAGCTACATAAAGTTTAAATGGAATGGGAATGAGTTATTTTAAAAGTGTGTGTGTGTGTGTGTTAAAGAAGGGCAGAGCTAAAAATTAATGAGCTCTGAATTAATGTGCATTGAATACCAAAGAAAATGACTCATATGGAAGAGGGATTATATGTATTTAACCAGAAAGATCCATTTGTTTTGCTACCCATTTGATAACCGAGGCATCATTTTAGATGCACCTAGTCTACACTTTTCTCTCTTATTTTGAAGTATCCTAAGTTTACTTCTGCCAAATTCATGGTTTTGCATTTTCCAAAGCAGCTTAGCAAGATAGTTCTTCCAATTAAACCTCTTGGTCTGATGACTCATTAATTAGTCTTTATATATATATAAGAAAACTCTTTTCTACCAGCTTACATGCTGGGTTTACATGCCCTGGTGTATTGTGCCTCTAGCTAGCATTGCAAAAAAAATATTTCCCAGGGCACCATGTACAGAAGTATGTGATCCTCCAAGAAATATTTATCAAGAACCCTCAGGCAGAACTCGCTGTAAAATATCAACTCCACTTGACCTCTTCCGATCATTTTTTTCCCTTTTACCAAGCAGATTCTCTTTCCTCTTCCCCACTTCCTTAAGGACAAAGAAATTCCCAGATCACTACTTCAACCTTTCACTGGCAGTATTTGTCAGATTTACAAAATACTTGTGATACGTTGCAACAATGTCATAATTATTTCATCTAGAGATTCTGAATTGGGTGCTGCACTCCCGTAGTTCCAAGCAAAGAGAACTTCCAGCCTGGGCCCCAAACACAGCCGTTGGAGATTTAGTTTCATCCATTCTTCTTGTCAACATTTGCCTCCAAATCAGGACAACAAAATTACAAACTTCCCTATCAACTTGATGCTGTCATTGGGAATCAAGGAATGGGATTTGGGGGTTCACCGAACTCCATAGAATCTTCGCTAGAGGATCTCCTGAACCCGTACAATAGCAATAACAATAGCAATAGCAGTTAAACTTATATACCACTTCATAGGGCTTTCAGCCCTCTCTAAGCGGTTTACAGAGTCAGCATATCGCCCCCACAGTCTGGGTCCTCATTTCACCCACCTCGGAAGGATGGAAGGCTGAGTCAACCTTGAGCCGGTGAGATTTGAACAGCTGAACTGCAGAACTGCAGTCAGCTGAAGTAGCCTGCAGTGCTGCATTAAACCACTGCACCATCTCGGGGTACAAACCTCCAGCAACCCACCCCTGCAACAGTTCCTTTCTGTTTCCATCTGTTTATTGGTTTATCCATTGGTTTATTGGAGTCAGCAGGACTTCCTAGTTTGATCCTGAATATCCACTTCCAACCAAGAGATATCCGAAGAAAAATGTTTATCCCTTCTTTGAGTGCAGTTAGAGGCAGTAAGTTCTTGTATTTTTTCAGTAGCCAAGTATAAACCATAACCTGCATACCTTCCTTTAGTTCCACGAGCTGACCAACTTTATTCCAAGTTGTCTTAATCTTAATTTCTAAAGTCATTTTCCAGTGAGATATGTACTAGTGTTGATGGCACTGCCAAACATCTCCAGAATTACAGCAGTTGCTGTAGCATATATCAGTTTATTGGTTTGAGTTGTGGTGTAAATAGGGATTGTTGTGAGGGCTCTGTTGGCATCTTCTAGCACACCATCTAACCTACTGAGCAGTGGTGGGATTCAGCCAGTTCGTACCTATTCGGGAGAACCGGTTGGTAACTTTCTAAGCAGTTAAGAGAAGCGGTTGTGGGAAGAAATCTCCTTTTGTTTTTCCCCACTTTACAGGGCTAATCCTGTAAGGAAGGCAGGAAGGAAACATTCTGGTGTTGTTTCTAGCCTAATCTTTATTGCCCTGCTTACAGAAACTGCCTCTCCAGTTAACCCTTATTACATTGTAACAGCTAAGGCGAAGCGCCCATCGACCTGAGTGACGTTGAGTTGGCCATGCCCACACTCACGTGACCACCGAGCCACACCTACCCAGCTGGTCATTAGGACAGAGAACCGGTTGTTAAATTATTTGAATCCCACCACTGCTACTGAGCCTTGGTAATCAATCCTGAGGGTGGTTTTGTAGCTAGTATGCCTCTAGCATTTCAGAATTATAATACACCAGGCAGAAGTATATCTTGTGAAACAAATACAAAGTTTTTGCGGTAGAGATATCAGCTGCTGTGCTCTGTAATGGAGGGGGCAGCAGTGGTGTTCAACTTCATGTGTGTCTATCTCCATGTGTGTCTATCTAGTTGTTCTTCCCAGTCTTCTCAAGTCCGTGCTCAAAGTTACACAGCAGGACATATACCACACATCGTGCTATCCACTGAGAACTACTAGCCATAATAGTTGAAGCTAGTAGCTTTCTTTTCATTGCACAAACAGGGGGCATATCAGATCATGGATATTCACTGCTGAAAATCATGAAGCCTGAAGAAGGCTTCAGTGCAATCCTCAAATATTTCACCATATCAGTTGACAGATATGTCATTTCTCTAGTTGCCCATACAGGAAAGTCTTATTTATTTCTACGGTGTGCGGCAAAATGCATGCAGCTCTTTCTTTAGCTTGGAACCTATAAACCTACACACTATTGCGTCTAGGGGCAACTGTTAAACCAATGGAGATGTGTGGCTTCGCATCAGAGGTGGGTTCCTACCAGTTCGCACCAGTTCGGTAGAACCGGTTCGTCAAATCTACTGAACCGGTTAGAAGAGGTTCCACCAGTGGACCCGGAAAGCAGGCCACACTTACAGAAGAGGTTCCAAATTTTTTTGAAACCCACCAGTGACACACACACACACACACACACACACACACACAAACACAGAGAGAGAGAGAGAAAGAAAAAGAAAGGAAGAAATAAATAAAGAAAAAAGAAAAAAGAAAGAAAAAGAGTGAGAGAGAGATGAAAGAAAAAAGAAAAAAGGGACAGAGAGACAAAAGGAAGGAGAGAGAGAGAGAGAGAGAGAGAGAGTGAGAAGGGACAGAGAGACAAAAGGAAGGAGAGAGAGGGAGAGAGAGGGAGAGAGAGGGAGAGAGAGGGAGGGAGGGAGGGAGGGAGAGAAAACACATGGCCGGCAAGCCACTCCCACCAGGTCACATGGCTGGCAAGCCACTCCCACAAAGGAGGCCACACCCACGGAGTAGGTTTGAAATGCTTTTGAAACCCACCACTGCTTCGCATGCTATCATCTGAAAGTAGATTGCTTGACCTGAAGTAAGTTGTATATAGATTGTAATTATAAGAAACTCAGTGATATAGTTAGAAACTGCTAATAACTACTGTCTGCTTTAATTGTCATACATGATAAGGTCTTGGCTCCTGGCTTGAAAACTATTCTGCTAGAGAACTATTCAGCTTGAGCTAATTGTGGATTACATTGCAAATTGCTGTATGCTTGGATTGTCCCTCTTCATTTCTCCACATTTCTTTAATCAAAACTTATTCATCAGTGGAGGAAACACAAGATCACACAGAACAAAAAAACTTTATGTTCTTCAGCGTGTTTTCCCTGTTTTCTTCTCCTTCTCCTCTCCCTCTCCATCCTCTTCCTCTCCCTCCTCCTCCTCCTCCTCTTCATCTTCCTTCTCGAAGTTCAGGTTATGAATGAAGACACTGGACCTTATTATAGAAAATAAATTTTCCCTGCTCTTCAATTTATTTAGGAATATCTATTTCTGCCCTAGTCGTAATATAAATATTTTATAAGCATGTCTTGCAGCACAATCCTTATTTAAATAATTCTGAAGCTCAAAATCCCCAGGTTTTCCAAGGTTGAAAGACAGTAGAATTTAAAAAAAAATCTGGAATCTAAAGCTTTGATTTGCACTATAACAACCCTGTTGACTTCAGAAAGGTTGATTCTGATTTACTCAGCCTTCAAATGAGATTTGAAATTTAACATTATTATATATACAACAAAAGGCAAATGAGTTTTCTCACCAGAAACATGACATTTTGAAAAAAGGAACTATTTCAAAATCGTAAACAGATAACAACTCACTCAGTTTTCCTTCTGTTTTTTTTTAACTATTCCCTTTATCGTACCTTTAATTTTGATTGCATATATGTATACTTAGCTTATAAAGATATATAATGTATAATATATTTAGCTTATTGCAGGATAGATATGAATGATGGTCACTAAGAGTTGCACTTTATGAAGGCACATAATGAAGAAAGACAACAGAAATACAGTGGTGCCCCTTCATTGATGTAATGCCAGATAGATGGATAGATGAATATATGGATAGGTGAATATATGGATAGGTGATGGATAGATGGATAGATGGATAGATGGATAGATGATGGATAGATGGATAGATGGATAGATGGATAGATGGATAGATGGATAGATGGATAGATGGATAGATGGATAGATGGATAGATGGATAGATGGATAGATGGATAGATGGATAGATGGATAGATGGATAGATGGATAGATGGATAGATGGATAGATGGATAGATGGATAGATGGATAGATGGATAGATGGATAGATGGATAGATGGATAGATGGATAGATGGATAGATGGATAGATGGATAGATGCCCACATTTTTTTGGAGTATAAGATGCACCTTTTTCCCTCAAAAAAGAGGGTGAAAATATGGGTGAGTCTTATACACAGAATACAGCATTTTTTGCCTCCTGAAACCCCACCCCTTTCACCAAAATGGCCATGCATAGCCTTTAGGAGGCTTCCAGAGTGCTCCTGTGGGCTGGGGAGGGCAAAAATGAGTGAACAATGAACGGTTTTTTGCTCGTTTTTGCCCCCCCCCAGCCCTCAGAAGCACTTTATAAGCCTCTTTATAAGCTATGCATGCCCCCCTTTTTTTAAAAATGGGTGCATTTTTGCAAAAAAAAGGGCCCGTTTTTGGGAGGTCTGCAGAGTGCAAATACTTTTTTTAAAAAAATTGCCTCTTCAAAATCTTGATGCATCTTTTACTCTGGTGCATCTTATACTCCGAAAAATATGGTAGATGGCTGGGTGGATGGAAGGATAGATGTATGGATGGATGTATGGATGGATAAATTAGATAGATAGATAGATAGATAGATAGATAGATAGATAGATAGATAGATAGATAGATAGATAGATGATAGATAGATAGATAGATAGATAGATAGATAGATGATAGATAGATAGATAGATAGATAGATAGATAGATAGATAGATAGATAGATAGATAGATAGATAACGTACATACATACATGCATAGATACATACAACATACAATATAGTACAGCTATGCATCTAGATCTTGATGGTTGGTGCCCCTTTGGCAGACCCAATAAATGTGAGTGGATCATACCAGGTAGGAGAGGAAAGGCATGGGAAGATGTCCTGGATCGAGCCAAATGGGGATAGTTTTGCCAACAAATGGCTAGGAATAATGCTAGGAAGCAGCAGCATAAGAAGAAGGCATAAGTTGTTGACTCCTTCACTGCAGGACAATTAGAGATGCCATGGAAGAACATTAAAAGTCTAGACAGATCCTCAGGAACAGAATGAGGAGATTTTCTTGCTCAGATGTTGCTTTTATGCAAAGCCATGACTCCAGGTGCATTCTCATTAAGACTGGAGTACCAAGGACAATTCTGTTTCCCTCCCATGCAGCTCCTGAAGGTTTCTTAAGTTAGCTTCAGAATTCCAGTCTGGAATGCAGTGACTATCCTCATATACAGTCTGGTCCATAGCCATGTTAAGATCTGTCTGGTTATTCCTCTGCAGATTTCCATTCATGCAGAGAAAGCAAGACATGCTAACTAGCTTCTCTGTAGATCAGTCAACCGGTGTCTGCATTTTCCTTTTAAACACTGTTTCCAGATCATTACTCCCCTGCCTTTCCTTTGTTTTCCCAGATGTCTGCATTTATGGATGATTTACTTCCCTCCCCATGACACGAATGCAGACATTTTCCTTCTTCCTACTTTAACATTGCTTTGATGCTACAGCAATCAAAGCAATAGGTAGTGGTTTGTTCTTTTGCTCCTACTGAGAGCTGAGCTTCATGGAAACAAAATAGCAACATTCTAACATTGTAGCTTAAAGATTTTTTTGCTTTAAAGGGAAGGGAAGCTTGGCATTAATGTGGGCAAGGCATGGAGTACCAAGGGAAGATGCTTTATCCAATGTTGGCAGAAATGAAAAAAAAAGATTTTCATGTAGAAATTATAAAGGTTGAATTAGTGGTGGTATTCAGCCAGTTCGCACCGCTTTGGAAGAACCGGTTGTTAATTTTCTGAGCAGTTTGGTGAACTGGCTGTTGGAAGAAATCATTAGTGCCGAGAACCGGTTGTTAAATTATTTGAATCCCACTACTGGGTTGAATGGAACATGAGGTTCTAAGGATGAAGATATTTCATTCACTTAATAGGCCATTGTTGGATCAACCTCAAGTTTATTTTAAAAAAATGGCCAGCAAAAATTATGGTAGGACAGCAATCCGACATGAAATGGCTGCATAGAATAGTAACCAGCTGCTGGAAGAGAGAAGAGGTTCCACACATCTACAGTGCCGTTTAGAACCGGTTCCAGTTCCCTCACCCTCACCCGTCTCCACATCATCAAGATGAACAGCAAGAGGAGGAATTCTGGGAGTTGAATCCATAAGTTTTAAAGCTGTCAAGTTTGAACACCACTGGGGTTAGGGGTGCAAGGGTCTTGTAACTTGACAGCTTTAAAACCTGCGTGCTTCAAATGCCAGAGTTTCTGAGCCAACATTTTGGTTGCTAAACAAGAGTGTTGTTAAGTGAGTTTCACCACATTTTACAAGTTGGCCACGCCCACCCCTTCACATGGCTGCCAAGCCACTTCCACCTGGTCACATGATCACCAAGCCACTCTCAGCCAGTCACATGACACCCAAGCCACTCCCACAAAACAGGCCACACCTACAGAAGAGGTTCTAAAAAAAATGTGAAACCCACCACGGCATCAAAGCTAAAATTTGCAGTCACTGATATATTTGGCTTGAACATAATATTCTCTGTTTTATGTCCCTGTTGAAATTGTTAAATTTAAATTTAAATCTTAAATTATTTGAATCCCCACTGGGTTGAATGGAAGATGAGGTTGTAAGGATGAAGATGTTTCATTCGCTTAATAAGTTGATCCATTGTTGGATCAACCTCAAGTTTATTTTAAAAAATGGCCAGCAAAAAAGATGGTAGGGCAGCAGCCCAACGTGAAATGGCTGCAAAGAATAGTAACCAGTTGCTGGAAGAGAGAGGGCAGGGCAGGCATGCAGTCAATCAGAACTGAATCTGATACTAGAATGGAGCGTGACCCGACAAATGCATGCATGACAAAAGCACGCCGACAAAACCGCGGCAAAAAAACCATGACATCATAAACGCGCCCACAACAACGTGCCGACAAAACCGAGCCCACAAAAGTGTGATTTAAGTTAAGGTAAGGGTTAGGGTTAGGGTTAGGGTTAGGGTTAGGGTTAGGGTTAGGGTTAGGGTTAGGGTTAGGGTTAGGGTTAGGGTTAGGGTTAGGGTTAGGGTTAGGGTTAGGGTTAGGGTTAGGGTTAGGGTTAGGGTTAGGGTTAGGGTTAGGGTTAGGGTTAGGGTTAGGTTCAGGGTTAGGTTCAGGGTTAGGTTAGAGTTAGGGTTAGGGTTAGGGTTAGGGTTAGGGTTAGGGTTAGGTTCAGGGTTAGGGTTAGGATTAGGGTTAGGGTTATTAGATTGTTATTAGTTGTTTGTTGAAGGCGCACTTTTGTCGGCGTGCTTTTGTCGAGCACACATTTGTCGGTGAACCGAAAGGAGCACAGCTCTGGAGGATTTAAGGGGCTTAGGTTGGAAAACAGCAATTCTGAACTGAAACTGGAAATAAAAATTGTGGGTGAATTTTCAATGAGCAAGAATCGAAGAAGGATTGCTTCATATATAATGTAAAACTGGAGGAAATATGCTAAACTTCACAGTACAGGTAGTCGCCATTTAGTGTCTACAATTGAGACCTGGTCATTAAGTGAAGCGGTCCCAAAGTCACCCATAACTTGCCAAGCAAAACCACACCTGTGCTTATGATTTTATTTCAGTTTCCTTTGCTTTACTGACCTGTGCAGGTCATAAACGCAAGGATTGGTTTCTAAAAATTACTTTTTTACCACCATCATAACTGTGAGCAGTCATTTAATGAGGCAGTCGCTGTATAAGGACTATCTATATATAGCCTTCCAATTAGTGGTGAAATTCATTTTCTTTTACTACCGGTTCTGCGGGTATGGCTTGGTGGGCGTGGCTTGGTGGGAGTGGCAGGGGAAGGATACTGCAAAACCTCCATTCCCTCCCCACTCCAGGGGAAGGATACTGCAAAATCCCCGTTCTCTCCCCACTCCAGGGGAAGGATACTGCAAAATCTCCATTCTCTCCCCACTCTGGGGCCAGCCAGATGTGGTATTTGCCAGTTCTCCAAACTATTCAAAAGTTCCACTGCCGGTTCTCCAGAACTGGTCAGAACCTGCTGAATTTCACCTCTGCTTCCAATGATGCATTATATCACCACACCTCTTGTATTTCTCACTACTGGAAGAAGAGAAAATGAAGGAGGCGGCAGCCTCACTAAAAGGCTTAAAGTCTAAGTAGAAGAGAGGGGAAAGTTCATATTCTCTCACTCTTATACCTGTTAAGCATGAGGCAGTCACCATATGATGCAAATGGAGCTGGTATGTGGATCAACAAGTATGGATCATGTCACCAATATAGCTGCTTTTGCTCATTAAGACAGCCATGTCCCATATAAGCAGAGGTAGTTCTTTGTTCTAAGTCCTTGGTGACATTCCTAAGGTCAACTGAAACAATTGCAAGAGCAATAGGGGGAAAAAGTGAAATGAACTTAAAAAAAACTTTATAAGGAAATGAACAGAAACTTGAATAGGCTCTTGGAATATTTTTACTTTTTGTTATTTTTCCTATAGCAAGAAAACGACTTTATTATCTTATGATTCTGTAATTTTGAGGCATGGAATTTTTATTTACAGTCAAGGGACATATTTCTCTTTTGTTAAAAAAAATATTAAGAATTTTAACATAGAAAACTAACAAAAACAAATACAAAATTTAAAAAGAAAAAGGAGGAGGAGAAGGAGAAGGAGGAGGAGGAGGAGGAGAAGGAGAAGAAGAAGAAGAAGAAGAAGAAGAAGAAGAAGAAGAAGAAGAAGAAGAAGAAGAAGAAGAAAGAGAGGAATGTAGATGATATATTTTCTCTAATTAATTTAGCCATCACTGCAAGTTCTATTATACTCATTAACTATTCCTCCATTAAGGTTAAAGTCATGTTTCTTTTCTTTCATTTTTGCACATATAATAGCAATATAGCAATAGCAGTAGACTTATATACCGCTTCATAGGCCTTTCAGGCCTCTCTAAGCGGTTTACAGAGAGTCAGCATATTGCCCCCAACAATCTGGGTCCTCATTTTACCCACCTCGGAAGGATGGAAGGCTGAGTCAACCCTGAGCCGGTGGGATTTGAACCGCTGACCTGCTGATCTAGCAGTAGCCTGCAGTGCTGCATTTAACCACTGCGCCACCTTGGCTCCTATATAATAATCTCACTGCACTTGTCATATATAAAAACAAACTTCCATTACTTTTTTTTTACCATCTGTCCATTAATTCCAAAAGGAAAAAAAAAATCTAGTCTCAATTGCATGTTAATCTTGAAAATTTTCTGCATTAGTGTATGTATATGTTATCCAAAACTTTCTGACTTTTTTACACATCCATTCAAAATAATAAAATGTCTCTTTGTGTTGTTTAAAATTGCAACATAAATTTAAAGTACATTCTAGTGACATACCAGTGACATTCTGGTGACATATATCAACAACACATCACTTTACAGACATTCTCTTAAGGATTATAATATAATATAAATTCTCTCATTTCAACCACTTATGTTACCATTGTTCTGTTTGTATATCGAAGTCATTTTTTTGCCCAATTTATTATCATTCTTTGACTTGTGCTTCTGTAGAAGTTTATACATTTTAGCAATTATACTTTTCCAATGCAGATCTACAATGTTGAAAACCATATGCTCTTTTATCCATTTAAAATTTTGTAACAATTGCCTATAGGCAAACCATTGAAAATATATCCATCTACTATTAAAAGTTCTGTTGATTTTATTTTACATCCCTCTTGAAACAATTGCAATATATTATGGTAGATTACCTGTTTATGTGTATTTATCATTTCTTGTCTATACATTGTTTCTTCTGCTGAGAGTCACTGATGCATTTTCAGCACAACTTGAACGTGTATTTATTCTTCTTCCTTTGGAAATGTCTAATCCACCACTGATCCCCAATGGAAGTCCTGAACCAAGATAGATTTCTTGAAAAATTCAGTGTCTTATTTTGTGCTGTGAGTTGATTTTTAGCCAATTTAAGAGATTCATTTTCTTGTTTAATAAAAATGTTATTACAATTCAAAAGATAAAAAAGCTTATTCACATAATGTCCTAGAACATGGTTTCATTCTTTGCCCCGTCTAACAAAATTCTTCAAGACTTTACAAAATACAATGTATGTTGCCCACTATTTTATTATATGTTTCTATCTTAATGTCTGTATTCCCCCTTCCCGGTTTTGTGTGAGCCGCCCTGAGTCCCCTCAGGGAAAAGGGCGGCCTACAAATACTAATAAAACTCTAAAAAAAAAAACTCTAAACTCTAAAACAGTCTCTTTTGTAAATCTTATATAGAAAAAAATTATTCAGACCACTCTTTTAGTTTCATACTTTTAATTATGAAGACATCAGCTGGTTTCATTTGTATATCCAGTGTCACATCTTCTTCAATGTCATTCTTGTAGCCTATCATTTAAATTTGAAACACTAATTTGATTAGATATAGTGAAGGATATTTTTGAACAATGCATCCAGAAGCTAATTTTAGGCGTGTCTGCCTCTATGGATAGATTATGTTGAAAAGATGATATGGAAGAGGAATAAGTTTTATTGGACAAGATTGAGACTGATCTGAAAGTGGAGTTTAACATCTACTTGATGTTATTGATGTTATTAAAAGAGCCGAGGTGGCACAGGGTGCGGTACTGCAGGCCACTTCAGTTGACTGCTATCTGCAGTTCGATGGTTCAAATCTCACCGGCTCAAGGTTGACTCAGCCTTCCATCCTTCCGAGGTGGGTAAAATGAGGACCCGGATTGTTGGGGGCAATATGCTGACTCTGTAAACCGCTTAGAGAGGGCTGAAAGCCCTATGAAGCGGTATATAAGTCTAACTGCCATTGCTATTGCTATTTTTTTAAACATAATGTAGATAATATTTTTACATCATGAAGTAGGAATTGGAAATTAGCACTTGAGATTTATTGTATTAGCAAAAGTTATTCTTGTTAGGTATTTATTTTCATGGGTCTCACAGAATGGAGACCAATTAAAATTCTTCCATCTAAATCAGTATTAATTGACCAGCCTTTATTGTACGGTTAAATTCCTAATTTCTTAGTTTCTGATCTTTTCAGAACTTATGTCAAGGTCATGACAGCTGTTACTAGATGCAGACCTCAAGACATAACATTTTCTTCTTGTAAAATCTACTTTTTTAGGGCTGCACTTTCTTTTCAGCAAAGCTCTATCACAGAGATGGAATTTAGTGATTGGACTTCATTTCCTAACAGAGCTGAATAAATGAGTGTGAACCTGCAACAGGAAGAAAATGAAATAAAAGACCTTATGGGTGAAAGGTTTCAATCTCTTTTTACTGGCATGGGGAAAAATTGATTTGATTTCCCCTGCCTGGACAGGTCTCTTAAGTTTTGCTCCATATATCATAAGCTTAAGAAAAAAAGTCGGATGCAGGCAATGAATTGATGTCATTGTTAGAAGAAATTTAGCAGCAAACCTGCCCAACTCTGATGTCCGCTGTTAGAAAAAGGTAGGAAGGTACAGCAGAATTTTCTTTTCAGAGTTTCCAAAATTTGTAAGAAATCTGGCAAGCCATGAAGTCTCTTCTTCCTTCCTCTCTTTATCTGTAAAGCTTGAATCAAAACAGGGACATTTTAATCATAATAGCAATAGCAATTGTTAGACTTATATACCGCTTCATAGGGCTTTCAGCCCTCTCTAAGCGGTTTACAGAGTCAGCATATTGCCCCCAACAACAATCTGGGTCCTCATTTTACCCACCTCGGAAGGATGGAAGGCTGAGTCAACCTTGAGCCTGGTGGGATTTGAACAGCTGAACTGCTGAACTGCAGTCAGCCTGAAGTAGCCTGCAGTGCTGCATTTAACCACTGCGCCACCATGGCTCATCAATCCTAATTATAGAGCTCTGTGTATCAAGAATCCTGATAAGCCAAGATTTCTTATTGTATGAATTTTGTAAGGAGACCATCAAGGATATTCTCCTCTTACAAGCCACTGTTCTAAATAGAAAGTGCAGAGAATCCTTTTATTTCAAGGCATGTGGTTATGAATCAGTCTAAGAATTCTTCTGTAGAGATGGAAAAAGTTAAAGACTGTGTACATCTTTGATTGGGGAAGATCCATTTTGGTCTCTGGCCTTGAAACATATTCCAGAATTATTCAATCTGCTCCTACTGCAAAGCACACTGTAACCTGAGACAAAAGGTTAAACAAACTCTTGATAAATACTAAGTTTATCTGGAATTAGATGAAATGGAGAAGGAACTGCAAAACTCATTTCTGCACAAAAAGTACTCATTGCTGGAAAACAACAGGTTGTAAATCTTATCCTAATTGTTGTTATCTTGGTTTCTTCTATTTTTTCAGCCACAATTGCCTTCTTTGATTTATGTCTTTGGCTCCTGACTTTGTTTTCTCTGTTCGTGAGATTTCCTGATTTTCACTTCTGCAATTACAACAGGATTGGTCAAGATGTGGAGCTCCAGATTTTCAGTCATCTTTTACCAATATGCGGGCTTGGGATCCAATGAACAATAGTAATGTTTGGAGGATTACCAAATATCTGGATTTCAGGTGACTGTGTCTTAATTCCCTTTCATAATTTTGCAAGTTTTATTTTATTTTATTTATTTATGTACAGTATTTATTTATTTATTTAATTTGTCATTCATGTACAAGATAACAGGAATAAGAATAAACATGAATAAGAACACAGGAAATGGGGACAGATAAATGGGGACAGTAGGACAGTGACGTTATGGATGGGTTCCTGCCAGTTCTAACCTCTCCTATAGAAGAGGTTCCACAAATCTACAGTGCCGTTTAGAACCTGTTCCAGCTCCCTCCCCCTGCCCGTCCGCACAGCATCAAGATGAAGAGCGAGAGGAGGAATTATGGGAGTTGAAGTCCACAAGTCTTAAAGCTGTCAAGTTTGAACACCCCTGAGGTTTTTTTCCTAAAGGGTTAGGGGTGCAAAGGTTTTGTAACTTGACAGCTTTAAGACTTTCGTGCTTCAAATGCCAGCCAACATTTTGGTTGCTAAGCAACAGCATTGTTAAGTGAGTTTCACCACATTTTACAAGTTGGCCATGCCCACTCCTTCACATGACTTCCAAGCCACTCCCACCTGGTCACATGATCACCAAGCCACTCCCACCCAGTCACATGACACCCAAGCCACTCCCACAAAACAGGCATTTAGATATTGGGGTGTTTTGGGGCCAATTTCTCTTCTATAGTGCCTGTTCAAACACAATGGGATTTTTTTTATTTTAAAAAAAATGATTTTGCCTTGATCTCTGCGATGCTGCTGAAACTCCTCCATATACAAGCTACGAGGCATAGAGTAACTGATAGTATTTAAACACTAACTCTTTGCTACATTTCTGTAGAGGTATCTTTAGAACATGACTGTTCATTCATGGAATACTATAATCTTTAACAGCCTGAAGAGCCCAGAATCATTAAAACCCCTTATCCCTAAAAACAGAATATTGAAAGCTATTCCGGCTTCAGCATTTCTGCAGAATAGCATGATTGCATTTGTTTCTCCAGCTGAATTATATAAAGTGTAAGTGGGTACTTGTTAATCTGTCTTAATATTGTAGAAATGCTGGCTTAAGTGTTTGTATTCATGGTCTAAGTATCATACTAATAAAAAGAATGGGAGAAATCAGAACAAACAATTAATGAGACCGATGAACAGCGCAAAGAAAGTATATGATAATAGATAACTGCATATGGACTTTTTTGCCTCTCTACTAGTAGTGCTACCTAAATAGGTGCGGTGAATTATGAACCAAAAGCTCCTAAAAATCACATTATGATGAACGGCTTTCATATTTTTTAAAATAAGCAACCATTATTTTGATCAGCAGTGATCTTTAATCTTCATTAATTGAACTCTGACTATATAACTCTCTGGAGAACAGCAAATGTGGCTCTATTAACTCAAGGCATAATTATAATCATTTTGAAATGGTATGCTGCATATGAACTGAAAATGTACAGCAAAGGAAAAACACACAGCCAAAGATCCTTTTTAAAAAAATCAAAAACATATATGAAACAAGACACAAATCAACCCAACAAATATTGACGGAATAACAATGCTTCCTTTTTGTTGTTGTTTGGTACTATCCATGGGTAATGAGTAGGCGTGAGCTTAAATGGACTCCAGAGGATGGTAGAGGACAGGAAGGCCTGGAGGAACATTGTCCATGAGGTTGCGATGCTTCGGACATAACTTCGCAACTAATAAAAACAACAACATGCTTTTAATATTGATTACCAGTATGTATCTATGACAATTCCAGTGCATACATCAATTTCAACTGCTGTGCAGGTATCTACATGCAAAAGTCTATTCTGCATGATCTGTGTCAGATCCCACCTAACTATGACAATCCCTAGCCAAATACATCTTGGGTGTGTTGGATTATTATTTGCAGAGTTTTCAACCCAACAAGGCCAATGATTGAATGAAGCCAGGAATGCTCAAAATTATAATCCAGAGCATTCAGAACATCTATGGAGATTCTCAGTCATGCAGGTTATGGTTATCCCAAAGTTGTTTTTCAAAAGGTCCCATACCCATTTTCACTATTTAGGTGATCTTGATGAAATAGAGAACCCTCAAAGTGGCCTCAAGGACTCTTAGAAAGAGATGGCTTCAAGGAATATGAACCCTTCCATTCTCCACCATTCAGTCAGAACTGAAGAACTTCTTGGATGAGAAGCAAAATGTTTTCAAGGAAAATCAAGAAAGTCCAACTGCTTTTTTAAAAAACAACAACTTTGGGACACTGCATTTCGGAGGATCTAGATTAGGAAGGAGTTCTATTAGTACTGCTCATATTTAAAATGACATTTAAATTATCACTCTTCCAATTTCTATTAGAGAATTAACCAAATCTAGACATGGTATTGAATATATATCATATAAGTAAGAGGTATGAGAACCCCATTCTGGCACTATCGGCTAAGAAAATGAGTAGTGTCTTCTGTACTATTTAAAATTGATTTGTAATTTTAATCTTGAAGTTTTCTAAGATGTATTTAGGGATAAGACTTAAGACAGGTGAGATATATAGAATTGAGGATTTATGCCTTCTAAGAGCATCTGGAATTCATTTGTTTGTTTCCACTTTGCATACCAATATGATTGTTTATATTTTCCCCAGCTTTATTCCTGAAAGGAAGTTCAAAATAAGTTATTAGAACTGTTTCTATGATATACTACAACGTTCTTTTACCTTAAGAGTATATTGGAACCACTCACTTCCAAGGGAGCAGAATGGAGCTTGGAACATACTAGAAATAAAAGGCTGAATCTAGACTTCAAAAACTGAGATAGCCCTCTTTGTATTTAATTTAAAATACACCTGTATCTTAAAATACACCTGCACCTCTCTGTATATTTATGAATACCTATTTTTGAGTTGGTATCTCCAGCATGAATGAAAACGCTTGTCTTAAAAATGTGAATTGAAAAAATGCTAAGAATGTCTTCTCCATTCTTCTCTTTAGACCTGACCTACAGATTCAATTTTTAGCTATAAGTGTGACAGAAGAAATGTTTGTATAATAGGCTTATATACATTCAGTATTCCTGTGCAGAATCCTTATCTTAGCTTGTGTCCCACAACAATCTGCTTGTTAGATTGTTCCAGCCAACTATTTAACCTTACAAAGCAGCCTTCTGTCTATATAGAATAGGTGCAATTCTTAGTGGCATGTATGTATGTATGTAGATGTATACCGTGTTTCCCTGAAAATAAGACAGGGTCTTATTTTCTTTTGACCCCCGAAATAAGCCCTTGGCCTTATTTTCAGGGAGATCTTATTATTGTTGAAGTACAGGAGGCAGCGAGCGTGGTCACCTCATGGCTGCTGCTGTGTTTCAATATTTTGGCAGAGGTCTTATTTTGGAGGGAGGGCTTATTTTTAGCGCATGAGCTCAAAAGTCCAATTGGGCTTATTATCCAGGGAGGTCTTATTTTGGGGAAAACAGGGTAGGGGTAGGGGTGTGTGTAGGTAGGTAGGTAGGTAGGTAGGTAGGTAGGTAGGTATTGGTAAAGGAAAAGGAAAAGGAAAAGGAAAAGGAAAAGGAAAAGGAAAAGGAAAAGGAAAAGGAAAAGGAAAAGGAAAAGGAAAGTGTTCATCTTTGTTTCTTAGCCAAGGGAGCCAATGTTGTCTGAAGACATTTCTGTGATCATGTGGTCCTCGTGACTAGACCCTGAGATGTGCAGAACACTGTGATCTTCCCACTGAAGTGGTATCTACTATTTTTCTATTTGCATTCACATGCCTTGGAATTGCTAGGTGGGCAGGAGCTGGAGTAAGTAACAGGAGCTGACTCCATTGCACAGTCTCAAACCCAAGTCATCAACTTCCCAGCCAACAAGTTCAAAGTCTGTAATTGTGGAGCCATCACACCTATATGTGTGTATGTATGTAAGTATGTGTTGAAAGATACACAGACACAGACACAGACACACACAGACACACACAGACACACACAGACACACACAGACACACACAGACACACACAGACACACACAGACACAGACACAGACAGACACACACACACACATATATATGTTTTTTTATTTGTGCTGATAAATAATTTATTTATATATATATATATATATATATATATATATATATATATATATATATATATATATATATATATATATATATATATATATATATATATATATATATATATATATATATATATATATATATATATATATATATATATATATATATATATATATATATATATATATATATATGGTCACAATCCCAGTAAGGGTAAGGCTAGCTGATGAGAGCTAAATAGCTTGAAATAGATCTATACTAGTCTCCCTTTATTTATTTATCAGCACAAATAAAACATATATATATATATATCAACACATACTTATATATACACATATAGGGTATATGTCAATAGCATGTAGACTTATATGCTGCTTCATGGTGCTTTCACAGTGGTTTACAGAGTCAGCATATTGCCCCCAAAAACGTGGGCCCTCATTTTATCCACCTTGGAAGGATGGAAGGCTGAGTCAACCTTGAGCCGGTGAGATTTGAACTGCTGAACTGCAGCTAGCAGTCAGCTAAAGTAGCCTGCAATGCTGCACTCTAACCAGGTGTGTGTGTTTGTGTGTGTGTGTGTATTTATGTATGTATAATTGAAAACTTCTTGCTTCAAATCCAATGAATGGTAAATTTTACTAATATGTATATGTGGGTTATAATACAAGCCAGTTTAGCTGCATTCAGTTGGGTAGTTCAGTCCAATTAATTTTCTCAACTGGAATTTTGCTCTAAGATTCTTTTAAAAATCAAACAAGCAGAAAATTGCATCAAGCTATTTTAAAATCAACTGGATGGAATTTTAGGAAGAATGGGTTTACATATTCAACTTACCTAGAGGCAAAGACATTCTAAAAGGAGAAAAGGCATAAAATTAAAGCTTCCTTATTATATCTTGTCCTAATACTTAAAGATTGAATGGAAAATCTGATGAGATTCTATTTGGCAACAAACAGAAATTATCTGATCAATTTTCTAAAAGGAAAGCAAACACTTTTCCGTCACTAAATATGTTTATGTAAAGACTCCTTTGGGGTTTTTTAATTTTACTTGCAAAATATCTCTGTGAAAAAAAAATCTACCAGACCTTCTGTAGCACCTTTAGAATCAGCTAGAAAAATATGCTTGTTTACTGTAGCGAAAACATTTATGATGACAAAGATGAGTAACCAGGATTTCATTATTTTGCGTTTATTAGATTATTTGGGTTTTTACTTCTGATAAAGTACTGCAGAAATAGATTGTGATACATGATAATTTGTTTCTAGATTAGACTTTGTACTTCCCTCATTGTACATGGTAGAATTAAGAAGATTAAAATTATCTCATTGCTTGCAGAAAGACCCCCTGATTAATGTTCATGTTAAGAAGAGTAGAGCCTAACATTAACATCTTATTGGTTGATTATAGGTTTGGAATAACCCTTTCACTTTAAAAGGGGACATGTAAGTATTTTGTTGTTAGCCTTCTAATATACTTTCAGCAAGTCATTTAAGAAAACCATTTACTTGAAGTGTACAGTCCTATCTCCATAAACTAGTCTTGCTGCTTGCCAGAAGGCAAGCTCAGAACCAATGGATGGAAACTAGTCAAGGAGAGGAACAAACTAGAATTAAGAAAAAAAAAAGATTCCTAACGATGAGAACAACCAGTGGAATAGTTTAGTTTATTAGTTTAGTTTAGAGCCGAGGTGGCGCAGTGGTTAAATGCAGCACTGCAGGCTACTGCTAGATCAGCAGGTCAGCGGTTCAAATCTCACTGGCTCAGGGTTGACTCAGCCTTCCATCCTTCCGAGGTGGGTAAAATGAGGACCCAGATTGTTGGGGGCAATATGCTGACTCTCTGTAAACCGCTTAGAGAGGCCTGAAAGGCCTATGAAGCGGTATATAAGTCTACTGCTATTGCTATTGCTATTGCTATTTATTTGTCTTGTATGCCGCCCACTCCCGAAGGACTCCGGGCGGCTCACAATAGACAAGGAGAGGGGGATAAATAGACAAAGACAACACTTTAAAAAAACGCAACATTCACAGTTTCCGTGGGGCTGGATGTTTCACAAGCCTCCCGGCCTGCTGGAGCAGTCAGGACTTGGTGGCTTTGCGGAAGGCCGGGAGGGTAGTAAGGGTCCGGATCTCCACAGGGAGGTCATTCCAGAGGGCTGGAGCTGCAACAAAGAAGGCTCTCGCCCGGGAAGTCGCCAGCCGACATTGGCTGGCGGATGGAATCCGGAGGAGACCTAACCTGTGAGATCTAATCTGTCTATGGGAGGTAATTGGCAGGAGGCGGTCTCTCATGGCTTGCCTTCTGATATTGTGTGTCCTCATTACTGCTATAGGCTTTCAAGAACAGACAGGACAGCAATAGCAATAGCAATAGCAGTTAGACTTATATACCGCTTCATAGGGCTTTCAGCCCTCTCTAAGTGGTTTACAGAGTCAGCATATTGCCCCCAACAACAATCCGGGTCCTCATTTTACCCACCTCGGAAGGATGGAAGGCTGAGTCAATCCTGAGCCGGTGAGATTTGAACCGCCGAACTGCAGCTAACAGTCAGCTGAAGTAGCCTGCAGTGCTGCATTTATCCACTGCGCCACCTTGGCTCAACCATTTGTCTGAAATGGTATAGGGCAGTGGTGAAATTCAAAATTTTACTACTGGTTCTGTGGGCATAGCAGGGGAAGGATACTGCAAAATCCCCATTCCCACCCCAATCTGGGGCCAGTCAGAGGTGGTATTTGCTGGTTCTCTGAACTACTCAAAGTTTCTGCTACCTGTTCTCCAGAACTGTCAGAACCTGCCGAATTTCACCCCTGGTATAGGGTCTCTTGCTTGGGCAAGATATTGTGCAAGGGGTTCTCCCAGGTCCCTTCCCACTTGGTTATCCTATGTTCTATGTTCTATGCTGTCTTATTCTCCTGAAAATCCTCATAACTTTAAACTTGTGTAATACATAATTATATGTAACTACTTAAAAACACGTTTAAGTAACTTCATTCTGTGTATTTTGTACTTGAACTATTCCAAATAATAGAAGAAAAGCTCAAGGGAAATGTTGTTGAATTCCCTTGTGCTTTTGAGTTATTCTTCTACTTGTAGTTATCTACTTATGTAGTTACATAATTTACGGTTATAGTTATCTGCTTATGGTTATCATAAATGGTTCAAGCAGGGATGTTCTGTTTATCAGTTTTCTGAAGAATATCTGATTTTATCTAAATGAGACTATTTACGTGTTTCTTTTCTAAATTACTCTTTTTGTTCTTGGTCTTCCCATCTCCCCTTGACCCCACCCAAGGAATAGTGATGTACACTAATGGATTTTGCTTCTTCCTGCCTATCAGTAGCAATACTCTTGGCACATAATGTGGTTGTTCGTAGGACCCTTCCTTGATGCCTTCACCTGATCTTCTTAAGTATGTGATGTGAGAGAATTAGAAGAGAGTCAAGGAAACTCGTTATCTATATCTATCTTGATGGAACCTACTGAAGCTCTTCCTTTGACAGAGGCACGGGAAGCTAATGGGTGGCTCATTCAATTATTTGTGTGTGTGTGTGTGTGTGTGTGTGTGTGTGTGTGTGTGTGTGTATGGCTGAATGTGTGAATGGAAGAAAGGAATCAATCAATCAATCAATCAATCAGAATCGAACTGGAAGGGACCTTGGAAATCTTTTAGTCCAACCCACTGCTCAAGCAAGAAACCTTATACCATTTCAGATAGGTGACTGTCCAGTCTTTTCTTAAAAACCTCCAGTGGTGAAACCCTTACAACGTTTGAAGGCAATCTGTTCCACTGGCAGGGGTGAAATTCAGCAGGTTCTGATAGGTTCTGGAGAACCGGTAGCAGATATTTTGAGTAGTTCGGAGAACCAGAAAATACCACCTCTGGCTGGCCCCAGAGTGGGGTGGGAATGGAGATTTTGCAGTATCCTTCCTCTGCCACGCCCACCAAGCCACACCCATAGAACCGGTAATAAAAAAAAAGAATTTCACCGCTGCCCACTGGTTAGGTATCTTCACTGTTAGGAAGTTTCTTCCAGGTTTAGCTTTTCTCTTTGATTAGTTTCCATCAACTGTTTCTTGTACTGCCTACAGGTGATTTGGAAAATAAGTTGACTCTCTCTTCTTTGTGGCAGCCCCTCAAAGATATGGAATACTTCTATCATGTCACCCTAGTCCTTTTCTTTTCTTCTCTTTGATCTTTTCTCTTTACTCTCTTCTTCCTCTTTTCTCTAGACTGGCTCAATAGGCTGAATCAATGGAAAGTACACTTCTATCTATCTATACCAAATTTATCTATATCACCTTCCTTTCTACCAGTGGTGCGTTTCAAAAATTGTTCAAACCTACTCTGTGGGTGTGGCCCCCTTTGTGGGAGTGGCTTGCCGCCCATGTGACCGTATGGGAGTGGCTTTCTGCCCATGTGACCGGATATGAAGATGCCGACGACACTTGTCAGAACCACCTTAAATTACCTCACACACAGCACTGGCATGCATAAGAATATGATGTAAACTTGTTTTTTAAAAGGCATCTTTGATATGCGTTAAAACAACTTCAACACACGCAATGTTCTGATTGCACCACAAACGCAGTAGTCATCCTTACCTTTCACAGAGGCACTGAGTTTTATAAATATGAGCATGATAGTGTAGAATAATCATATCCAAGGACCAGTGGTGGGTTTCAAAAAATTTTGGAACCTCTTCTGTAGGTGTGGCCTGCTTTCCGGGTCCACTGGTGGAAACTCTTCTAACCGGTTCGGTAGATTTGACGAACCGGTTCTACCGAATAGGTGCGAACTGGTAGGAACCCACCTCTGCTTTCTACCTGCCTTTCTGGTGCTTGTTCCAAGTAAGATATACAGTATGGCTGTCTAAAGACCTTTCGCAGTCAACAATTTTCCCATCTGAGCACTGGATTAGGTGCATCTCCGGTAATGCAATTCCTATAATTTAGCATTCGCTAAGCTGTATATGCATGTTAGGATGTACAGCAATGAAGAATTATTCTCTAGGAATGAAGAAGAGATGCCTAGACTAATCCCTTGAAATAAGCCAAAATCCATGTCATTTAAGCCAATCCAAAAATGTTAATCTCTTTTTGAAAAGCAAGACACAGTCAAAATCTCCCCATTTTCTTTTGAATTTTTCCTTATTCATTCTAGCATTGGTTTTTTTTTATCGTAATTAACTTAATACCACCTTCCTGCCACTTCAGTTTTCTGCATTTATTATTTAAATCATGGCGATTTAATGGCGAGAATTATTATTTGTTTTTTTCAAATATACTTTTTTATTTTCCATTTTCATAACATATAATCACATCTATACTATTACATAGCCAATATCCTATTGTATTAAGTAGTAATTACATCAGTTCCTCTTGCCATCAACGCCCAGAAAGATAAAAACCCATTTAGCTCTTCTGCTCTCCATACACCTCTTTCTTCTACCTCTCTCCTACCTCCTTTCTTCCCTCCATCATCCTTTTCTACTCTACTTCCCCTTCCTTTCTCCTTCTCCTCTCTCTTCATTCCATTCCTCCTTATCCTCCTCATCTTCCCCCCTTACCCTCTCTCCTATCCCTCTCTTCCCATCTTTCTTCTCTCTTCTCTTTCCCACTCTTCCTCTCATTCACTTGGTGTATTTCAGCTTCTGAGCAAACTCCAATCTATCTTCATGGTATTTATGCTTCCATATCAATATACTTAACATATCTTAGTTTTAAAGAAAAAATAAGAGAAGACAGTATACATGTGCAATCATATTACTTTAAAATCTAACACCCCTCGTCAAGCATGCCAGAATTATTATTTGTTGTTCCCTTTTCAATCTCTCACCCTCAAACATGGCCACCTTTGTTCATGCCTCTGATGTTTATTTTGAATTCAGTCCCCCTCAACATCTTATTAAGTTGACCATTGTCCCTGCCCACAAAAGAATTAATGCTCTAAAATAATCAAGGGTTTTTTTTTCCTATTTAACAAGCGGGAATTTTAAAGGCACATAAATAACTATGCAGAAAATGATTCAGAGAACCAATTCAAACTCCTCCCTCTGCCACATGTTCCTCAGATAAAACCAATTTTAAACAAATCTATAATTGGCACCATTTAGAGAGAGAATAGATTACCTTCTTTTCCTTTTACATTTAAGATAAAATAGCCTAACCTTCTTAGTTGTGATATATAGCACCAGCTAGTTAATTGCCCCTTCAGAGTTGTATTGCCCTTCTATTTTGATAGTGGACCATAACTGGGTGTTCAGTAGAAAAATGTGGATTAAAGTTGTCATAACCTCATGACATTCCTTTCAAGAAATGAAATGGCTGAGGGCTATCAAAATATCACATATTTGGACAATGAAGATCAGGGATGGAAATTCTGCTCCAGTGATGACCTTCTGCTGCATGTTATCCCCCCTTTTTGTCCATCTTGGAGCCATCTAAAATTATATCATCAATAGCAATAACACTTAGACTTATATATTGCTTCATAGTGCTTTACAGCACCCTCTAAGCAGATTACAGAATCAACATATTGCCACCAACAATTTGGTGTTCTGACCCCCCTCGTCCCACACCAACGCACGCTGAGCCAAAGATACTTTAAGGAATTTATTAAAAGACAGACAGGTCTTTGGCAGCAAACCAGCACAGATAAGCCTTGGCAGCAATCCAGCCTGCCAAGCTAGCCACAAAAGTTCTCCAACTTTTAGTGAATGTATTGACTCCTGCAACGGGGCGTGTGCACAAACATTCCTCTTATAATCTTGAGAGCAGCCTAATTACCACCAGCTGAGTGCAATTATCTCCTGTAACTGCGCAACTGTTCCTTGCGCGTCTCAGCTCTTTGGAGCCGGGCATCCAGGAAGAACTCACAGCTGACATTCAGATCATACTCCCTTGTCTCCTCCCCACTGGTCCAAGGCTCAGGCGCCTCCTGGTGGCCAACCAGCCTCTCTGTGCCCTGCTTGGAGTCGGAAACCTGTCCAGGGTCCTCCACATCCTCCAGGGCCGACTCATAGGGCCCCTCGCTGTCGGAGTCTGGTGGCAGCTCCAACAGCTCCTGCTGGGCCACAACAATTTGGGTTCTCATTTTACCAACCTCAGAAGGATGGAAGACAGAATCAGCCTGGTCAGGATCTAACTGTTGAGAGTTGTCACCAAGGCACAAAAGACCACATTTTTAAGACCAAATTTTAAAATAAGTGCACTCAAGTTTCCAAAAGGCTTAACAAAGGAATCCTTGGTTTCTCCAAACTGGTCTCTTTTTCTATTGCAGATGTTTAGTTACTAGTGTAGGTTTAACTGTTACTTTACTTTTTCCAAAATGGAAAAGGCAGAACAAATACTCTTATCTTTTCTATTCCAACTACATAATCACCACGTGCCCATAGAGATTACAAAATAGACCAGTGATGGTGAACCTATGACATATATGCCAAAGATGACACCCCATGACATTTTGAGTGACACACCAGCATTCACCAACAACAAAGAACATTCTCAAAAGCACACCTTGTTCTCACACTGAGGACCTATATACTGCATGAGCCAGAAAGAGGGCTGTCAGAATCTTTATCGACCCCTCACATCCTGGACTTAAACAGTTTCAACTTCTACCCTCAAAACGATGCTATAGGGCACTGCACATCGGAATATAAGGAATATAATCTAACAGTTGGGTTGGCAATATATAAACCATGTAACAATGTTGTACCTGTTTCTTTAAATCATACTATAAAATGTGATTGGTTGCTGGTTTCCTCAATCGGCCATAAGAGGGAGCCAGAATGACTGTTAGCTCTCTGTTTTGTTGGATGCTGGGCTGATCTCATCTGAGTGTTTTGGAAGCTGGCTGTTAGAAAGTGTCGCGAGTTATTGTAAGTTTTGCAACTGCTAGCAAACTTTGAGTACTGAACTGACCATACTGGACTATGTTATTTGGATTATCCCTTAACTGAAAGACATTGATGATTAACTGTCTTATCCGTGTATGACTTGAACTGTTTGATGGTCTCTGATACCTCTATTTCCACGAAGTAAAAGCCTATTTAAACTGCAGTGTCTGTATGCACAACTCTCACAACGCTTCTCTGAATGCACTCGCTCTCCCAATGGGGAGCTTACCTAACAAACTAGACACAAGGACAGTTCCCCCCATACCATCACTAATTCCCACAGCACTGTCAAACTATCTAGAAAGACAATATTGCTATCATTATTCTCATCTTCTCTATTACCTATCACCTTATCTTCTTATGACTATAACTTTGTGGCTTGTATCTTACAATTTAAATTGTTTAATTAGTATCCTAGTATGATTTATGTTGATTGCTTATTTAGTATCCCTGACTATCACTAAGTGTTGTATCCAATATTTTATGATGAAATCATTTTTGCAATGAATGCAATAATGATCTATCGCTATTGTTGTATGTACACTAAAACCTTATGCACTGGAGACAAATTCATTGTGTGCTTAATCACACTTGGCCAATAAAGAATTCTATTTCTACATAATTTGCAGGGTTCACCGACAAAAGGGTGAACAACAAAACCGCGCCCGACTAAACCGCAGTGACAAAACCGCATGTTCTAAAGCGCTCCGATGAATGAGCACTGAATCGCACTGACAACAGTGCGGCGACAGAAGCGTGCTGTAAAACTAAACCTAACCCTAACCCTAAACCTAACCCTAACCCTAAACGTAATGCTAACCCTAACCCTAAACGTAACACTAACCCTAACCCTAAATGTAATGCTAAACCTAACCCTAAACCTAACCCTAAACCTAACCCTAAACCTAACCCTAACCCTAAACCTAACCCTAAACCTAACCCTAAACCTAACCCTTACCTTAACTTAAATCGCCCTTCTGCCGACGCGCTGTTGTAAATCGCCCTTCTGTCGATGCACTGTTGTCGACGTGCTATTGTCGGCGCATTGATGACATCACGGTTTTAGTGACACGGTTTAGTCGGGCGCGGTTTTGGCGTTCGCCCTTTTGTTGGGTCACGGATTTGCAGAACCTGCAAAGGCTGCACAAGAATGGGATGTATTCTCTTGCAGCCTCTGGGGTCTCTGAAAATTGTGTGAGAATGGGGATGTGACTTTGTGCCTTTTTGGAAGCTGCAGAAGCCATGGGAGAGTATTTTTTGCTGCAGGAACAAAGGCCTTGAAACCTGGAAAAACCTTGGATAGGCTGTAAGCTCCTGTTGATAGAAAGAGGATATTGCCTAAATGTAAGGAGCAAATGGCAGATCCTGGGGGGCTCTGAGCCCTGGAGGAAATCATAGCATTCCTCAAGACTCGTGTGTCTTGGGGAACAGCACAAGGTGGCCTTTTTGAGTGGTAGTGATGGCACTAGCTGATTTCAGGGCCAGCCTTGGTGCTGTCACCAAATACAACTGTTAAAAGTGGCCTGTATGAAGTGGGAGATGGAATTGTTCCTCTTCTGTTGGGGGTGAGGAGGTGACACTTCTGCAGAGTAAAATTTGCAATTTTCTGAATGTTTGATATTTTGAGCTATTATCAAGTTCTCCATGGATGGGTAGATGTACAGAAGAGAGAGAGAGAGAGAGAGAGAGAGAGAGAGAGAGAGAGAGAGAGAGAGAGAGAGAGAGAGAGAGAGAGAGAATGAGAGATCAACATTCAGGTACAGAAAATTAACCTTGTTGAATTTTGGATTATTCATGAATTGTAGAATCTGGACCTTACATAGCTTTAAGGTGGAAAATCTTTGAGAAATCAAGTCAGCCATCCTAAATTTATCTAGCAGTCCTGCCAACGTTTCTTTTTTTCCCAAATAGATCATAACTTTCCTCATTCTTGAAGAACAACTGGGCATTACAGTTATTCTTACATCTTAGAAACAAAATCCAAGAGTAATGGGCAAAAACAAAACTAAAAAAAAAGAACTTGTGCTTCTGAGCTTCTGAATGATAATTAAGAACTTTTTTGACATCATTAGTACATTCTAAATACAACCCTTAGTAGCACATGGGGAAATGAGAGCTGTACAAGTAGGCAAGACCCCAGCTGTGTACATTTTTAGCCCAGCAATTCTAGCATTTTACTTCCTCTATAGAGTCTCAATTAGCTAGCAAATATTGGAGTTCACATTCCTTCCAACTGATATTTTGAACAAGAGCTGCTTATGCAGCATTTCTCAACCTGCAGAAGCAAACTGTACTTCGACACTATAGCAATAGCAATAGCAGTTAGACTTATATACCGCTTCATAGGGCTTTCAGCCCTCTCTAAGCGGTTTACAAAGTCAGCATATTGCCCCCAACAACAATCCGGGTCCTCATTTTACCCACCTCGGAAGGATGGAAGGCTGAGTCAACCCTGAGCCGGTGAGATTTGAACAGCCGAACTGCAGAACTGCAGTCAGCTGAAGTAGCCTGCAGTGCTGCATTTAACCACTGCGCCACCTCGGCTCTTCATTTCTGCCAGTTGCCCATCAATGTAATGAAGTACAATTCCTTTCATTTCAGCCAACACTCGATAATAATAGGAACAGTAGACTTACAATTAAGAGTGAATAATGTGGTTTTATGTCACTACCAATTTCCTATCTCCTAGGCTGGAAAGCATTTCTTGCTTCCAGAAATTAATGTTGCTTCACCAAAGGAGACAAGATAGGATCGTCTTATTCCCTTAATGAACTCAACAGGAAGAATGTTGGTATTAAGTGTCATGTCCCAGCATATAACTTTTATATACTGTTTTTGCTCTTTAGCCTCATCTAGTGGCCAGTGGGACAAATATGTCCTACCATATGATCTTTATATACTTTTGTTGCTCTCTAGCCCCATCTCGTGGCCAGAGGGACAAATGCCAAATATTTTGTTTGAAGTTGACCCCACCCCATTAGTCATCAACCCGCACTCTAAAAACAAGTGCATGCTGGGAAGCTAGACTCCATTTCCTTTAGCATTTGGAAAAGGCAAAAGCACAGAGGAATCCATTTTAATCTGGTGGCACATGGTAATCCAAGGAGAAACCCACATCCCATACACAGAGCATCGCTGATGAGATTTACATTACCTGTATTTATTAATTGTTATGTTCAGCAGTAATTTAATACTGTCTATTTTGCATTTGTTTGTCATTGTATGTATCTCTATTTTCCCCAGTTTCACCATATCCTGTTCTTTCAATAAAGCATCCGGATCTATGCACACTGTCTGTTTGGAGGGTTTAGTTGCATGGCAAGATGCACACAGACTAATGTGTAGTGACCGAATATTAAGGGTCTTTTTTATTGCAGTACATTAGAAACTATTGCTCCTTTTCTTCACATTTTTCTGTATTAAAAAAATAAAATAGGCTTGAGGTCTTGTGCTCATAGTCCTTGTGTCAGAGTTCTAAGTATCATGTAGAATTAAATCAGAGTCCAAGGCAAAACGATCCTTAAAGTTCCAATTTAATAAAGCAGACATCTTAGCACATCTGTGTTAATCCCAATTCTGGAAATTACATCCGAATCCCACCCAGTTAAAAGTTCATGATCTTGTCCCCACACCCACAAATCCATCACATGGTGCCATCTTCTTCTTCCACGCTGGCGTCTCCACCCAGCTGCTTCCGGTCAGGTGTAAAAGTGCGGAGACAAAAGACGACCTTGGCTTCTAGAAAAGAATGACAATAACACATTCCACAATCCTACTCCTGTCTATTCCCCCGTCCCATCAACTATACTAATGAAACAGCATAATGAAATAAGAGAAAGTGTGGCAGGCCAAAATTCTAAAAGGAATATAATTTCAGGCCTGACACCTTGATTGATGACCACAATTGAGACCTAAGCAAAAACATTTGTTAAGTGAACTTTGCCCCATTTTATGACCTTTCTTGTCACAGTTAAATGAATCACTGCAGTTGGTAAGTTAGTCACATGGCTGTTAAATGAATCTTATTTCCCCATTGACTTTGCTTGTCAGAAAGTTGCAAAAAGGGGATCACACAACAAAGGTCATAAATATGAACCAATTGCCAAGCATCTGAATTTTTTTTTTCAGAATAATACTGTTGAATTCATATCTTATTTCCAGAATAAGTCACAATTGCTATTAGTCTCCAACTACATACTTTGAACATGCAGAATTAAAGATTCTACCACATTTCAACCACATTAAAATAAGGCATAAATTGCAAAACAATTTGTTATTTTGCTTTTTTTCTGGATGCCAGCTTTATCATCAGTTTGAATACCTCAGAGAAAGATAAAACTATGGCATTTTGAAGGAACAAAATCTCACAATTATTTTGTTATTTTAGAAGAAGGCAGAATAAATTATGACATAGCAAACTGTTGTGACTCAGCAGAAGTTTGCTGTGAGTTGAGTCGGGATGCAGGAGTAACAATGCAGCTGGGGCTCATTAGTGTCGTCTTGTGGAGATAAAAGGACGGATGGTGCCACGCCCTGGTTGCAGAAGTCAACGTTCATCGTTCATCGTTCATCGGTCATGGTTTGTTTGTGAGAGGCACTTGGATAAGTGATTTGCTTTCTGTAACCCTGATTCAAAGAGACACTTGGAGAAATGAATTGCTTTGTAAAAGATCTTTGTTTTTGCATTCTGTTATCTTCTTGCCAGAGACTTTATTTATGTTTATTTTTGGGCTCGCAGCCAGCGGGAGCCAAGGCTGATAAAGTTCTTTCCTTTTAAGTCTGTCTGCCTGTCGTCTTTAACCGAGCGAAGGAGGGGGTTCAGAACAGCAAGCTATTCAAACTGTTGAAGAAGAATTGCTTGGTAAAAAAATTATGGTGTCACATTATTTCATAAAAATTATAAGTAAGGAAATTTGGTCCTGTTGGTTCAAACTGTCGACCTCATCGATATCCTCTAGATTTGCTTGGAATCTTGGGGGAATATTTGGTTAGAGCAAGCGTCTGAATTTTGATCACATGATCATGGGAACGCTATAAAAGTCATAACTATGAAAAACGGTCATAACTCACTTTTTTCAGTGCCATTGTAACTTTGAACAGTCACTAAATGATCTGTTGTAAATTGAGGACTACCTATATATGGTGTGGGTCTTCAGAGATGCCTCTTCTTGTACTTTATTGCTCTCCCAGTCCTGCCGTGAACACTGGTGTATATCAGGATTCTATTCTACATTCTGTGCTTTCCTGATATGTTGGTCAAAGCTTTTGTTGACTTACAGGGACTGTAAATAACAGTTTGCCATAATCTTGAAGATGTCAGGTTGGGAAGTGGACATATTAAGGATCTGATCATGCAACCCAGAGTGATAAGGAAGGATTTTCTTGGCTGCAATCACTTCATTCTGAAGGAGTCAACCGATTAACATCAATGTGACCCTTACAGCAGCTGCCTGTGCCATTTTAATAGATAGCAGACAAATACTCTACCCATTCTCATTCAGCAGCTGAGCACATCTTCTGAATCATGATCAAATCCTAGAAAACCCTATTTTTTGTGCTTCCAGAGCTAAGCAAGACTCATTCCTGGATTAACTTCTACCAAACACATTTGCACCGCTTTCTGTTCATGCCATCTGGTTCTTCTGTCAGATTCTGTTGCTGAGTCAGTTTATTTCAGGGGTGAACAGTTTGGACTGTTTCTCCCGAAACAGTAGTAAAAATGCTACTGGTTTGACCGAACCAGTAGTAAAAAAACATGTTACCGGTTCAGGCGAACTGGTATTTCCGACGATCAGCTGTGACACGCAATTTATATTAGCAAGAAATGTTGGATTTCCTGCTTTCTAGATATTTTAAATTGCGCATCACAGCTGATCGTCAAAAATCGAAGGTCCTGCGCATGCACAGAGATGCATGCGCACCAGTGGTGGGATTCAGCCAGTTCGCACCTATTCGGGAGAACTGGTTGGTAACTTTCTAAGCAGTTCGGAGAACCGGTTGTTGGAAGAAATCTCATTTTGTTTTTTCCCCCCACATTACAGGGCTAATCCTGTAAGGAAGGCAGGAAGGAAACATTCTAGTGTTGTTTCTAGCCTCATCTTTGTTGCAGTGCTTACAGAAACTGCCTCTCCAGTTAACCCTTATGACCTTGTAACAGCTAAGGTGAAGCGCCCATCAACGTGAGTGATGTTGAGTTGGCCATGCCCACGCAGTAACATGACCACCAAGCGCCACCTACCCTGCTGGTCATTAGGGGAGAGAACCGGTTATTAAATTATTTGAATCCCACCACTGATGTGCAACATTTATGAACCAGTAGTGAAGGAAAGTTGATTTCACCCTGGTTTACTCCCTGCTTTGTTTATTCATTTTTTGTTAGAGAATATGTTCCTCATTAGCAAGGGACAGCCCTTTTCAAAATTAATATGGACCAAAGTTTAATGATGCTCCATTTCTTTGCTCTTCCCTTTGACTATACTTGTCAAAACAGGTCAGGATTCCTTTTTCTATTAGCTTTCTACTGATGAGCAAATACATTTTCTTTGTAGCAAGCTTTTCTCATGCAAGTATTAGCTTGGCTCAGAGGTGGGTTCCTACCAGTTCGCACCTATTCGGTAGAACCGGTTCGTCAAATCTACCGAACCGGTTAGAAGCAGGCCACACCTACAGAAGAGGTTCCAAAAATTTTTGAAACCCACCACTGGTCCTTGGATATGATTATTCTACATTATCATGCTCCTATTTATAAAACTCAGTGCCTCTGTGAAAGGTAAGGATGACTACTGCGTTTGTGGTGCAATCAGAACATTGCGTCTGTTGAACTTCCTGGGGGCGTGGCCTGTTGCCGAGGAGGGCTCCACCGAGCTCCTCAGAGACCTGGTCTGTATATCTAAATAAGATCATAGATAGCACCCCTTTTTGGCTAAGAAAGGGGCAGGGAGGATAGCTCCGTAGACTAGGGTCTATTCGTAAGCCACAGCCTTTTTTTTTTGGGCTGTGGAAGAGATTAGATCCAGCCGAAGCGGAGCTTTTATCTCCGGCCAGTTCTTCTCAGCTGCCTTTTTTTTTTTTGGCAGCCCCAGACAGGCTAGCCCCCCCCAGGACAAAACAAAGTTTTTTCAAGCTAGAATTGATACGGGAGGGTACCACCCCTGTGAGATTTATGCTTTTATTACTATCTTAAATACCAGCTCCATTCGTCTTAAAGACTTCTTTGTTTAAATAGACTTCAAAATGGCGATTTCTCTCCGTGGATGATTACTGGATGTACTTAGCCGGGTTTATCTTCCTGCAGACTGCTCCTTAACAAAATAAACTCTTTTTCTTTGGAAATAGAGGGGAGTGAAGCGCTGCTTACTTGTTTATTTATTATGGCACCCAGATCAAAGAAGCGTCTTGCTACAAATGTATCTAAGGAATTTAAAGAATCTTTTCTGGAAACACAGCCTTTGTCTCCTACGCCCTCTACTGGAGAAGTTTTAACACAGGAATATCTCTTTAAAATGTTTAATGCCTTTAAACAAGAAATTCAGGAATTTGTATTGCAACTTTATGATGATTTAAAATCTAAAGTTAATCAAATGAAGGCGAATACGTTTGCAGCCGTGTCTGCCCTCTCAGATTACTCTGCTGAAATAGAGAACAAATTGGAAAGTCTGGAGAAGGCTAATTTTAATTTGACTACCAATATTCAAATTTTACAAGAAAAAATTAGAAATAACGAAGATCAGCTTATGATGTTAAATTTTAACAGGAAGGCATCTGCAATTAGAGTCAGAGGATTCCGTGAAAAGGAGCAAGAGGATTTGAAACAGACCTTTGCTGAAGCCTTCAGCCATGCGCTGGGAAGCCCGGGACTTAACTTTGATTGGCAGATTCGGAAAATCTATCGCCAGAACTCATTGATAGCGGAACAGCGACAACTCCCGAGGGACATAATTATACATTTTTCCACAAAAGAAGCTAGAAATGCGATTGTGCAAAAGTTTCATAATAACGGTTTTCGAGTTGAAGGCCAGGACCTGATTGTTTTCAAAGATATTCCTTTTCAGATGTTGAAGGCAAGAAGGAATTACACCTTTTTAACTAAGGAGCTTAGGAGTCAACAGATTCGATACAGATGGGAGGCCCCAGCCGGTATTACAGTTACATTTGAGAATCAAAGATTTCGTCTTAACTCTGTTTTGGAGGCTCAAGATTTCTATTGTAGGATTCTGAAGGCGGGTCTTCCTGACGCGCTTGGAAGAGAGGAGAGACAAGCGGAAGGAGAAAGCAAACGGCTGGTCATGCAGCTGCAAGATGGAGGGGGCAGCCCCTCCTCCCTCAGAGAAGCAGAAGAACGCAGATCGAGAATTTAGATACTTCAAAAGACTTCCTAAAGTTGAGGACTGAATGGGGGTTTGAGACCTCTCTCCGGTAGAAAAAGTGGACTAATTTTTATCAGAAGGGAAAGCTGGGTGAAACTACTTTGAGCTAGATTCTAAAGTAACGTTAGCATAAATTTGATAGTGGTTAAAAGAATGCGGAACGATTTATGTTGTTTAAACTTTGTTAGAGGGGACTATTTTAAAATAGAAGGTTAACTGACTCTTGCTGAAAGTATTATTTGAATATGATCCATGCTACTTAACTTTTATTTGAAGGGAAAGTTGGTTGTAATAGTTCTGAGTTACTTTTTAAATAAACGCTAGTATAAATTTGATAGTGGTAAATATCAGACAAGCAAGAGATGAGGGTAAAATGCATGTGGAATGAACTACGTTATTTGTGGTAAATATCAGACAAGCAAGGGAAGAGGGCAAAATCTACGTTGTTTAAAGCTTATTAGAACAGGAAGCCGCCTGGGAAGATAACTGTAAAAAGAATGCAGAATGACTTATGTTGTTTAAACTCTGTTAGAAGGGACTACCTTAAAATAGAAGGTTAACTGACTCTTGCTGAAAGTATTATTGGAATATGTGGAATGATTCATGCTACAATTCACTCTGAGTTATATTTTAAACAAATGCTAGTATAAATTTGATAGTGGTAAATATCAGACAAGTGAGGGATGAAGGTAAAATGAATGTGGAATGAACTAAGTTATTTATTATTTTGAATTACTGTTTGAAAAAGGGGTAAAGAAAGATTATTTACGTTGTTTAAATTTTACTAGAAGGGAAAGTTTGATTACTTGTCTGTAAAGTTATATTTGAATATATGGCATGAACCACGCTGCTTAAATTTTATTGGAAGGGATCATGAGGTTTAGGAAGGGAACGGGAGAGTCTACAGAAGGTTGGGGTAAATAGCAAAGAAGTAAGAGACGAGAATAAAATATAGATAGAATGATTTATACTATTTAAGCATAGATAAAGATGGGGGGCTGAGATCAATACAAGAGTGGTTTTCTTTTTTTTTCTTTTTTTTCTTTTCTCTTTTCTTTTTTTCCTTTTTTCTTTTTTTTTTTTCCTTTTTCTGCTTTTCTTTTCTTTTGATATATACTTTTATTTTTTAATTCATATGTATACAAGATATTTTAGACAGAAGGTAGTGCCAGGTGTGGGCCCTGGGAAGTCGGGAGGATTAGGGATGGGGATTGTGGGGGGTGGGGTGGGGGGGTGTTAACATAGTTTTAATAAGAACAAGAATGTATTTATATACGGTGGTTCTTTTTTTTTATCATTATTATTATTATTTTTTCCTTGGTTCATTTTACTTTTATCAGATCAAACAACACTTGAATAAAGGCATACACCAAGGAGGGAGGTAGAGGGAAAGAAGAGGGAGGAGTAAGGAAGGAGTAAGGGGAAGGTAAGGAGGGTGTCCGGGGTGTAAGGGGAGAAGGAAGGATTGAGGGGAAAGGGAAGTAGGAGGGGAGTGTTAGAGGGAGAAAGGAAAGTTGGAGGGGGTAGATGGGGTGTATGGAGGATGCAAGGGTGGGGTTGTGAATGATGAGTTGTGTTTTCTCTTTACTTGTTCGTTTTATTCCCTTTTTCTTTGTTTTTCTTTTTTTTCCTTTTTTTTATATAGTAAATACCCTGTATATAAATGATTGCAAATGGAATGTGAAAATTGAATAAAATATTTTATGAAAAAGGAAAATTTTAATAAAGAACATTGCGTCTGTTGAAGTTGTTTCAACGCAAACCAAAGATGCCTTTTAAAAAACAAGTTTACATCACATTCTTATGCATGCCAGTGCTGTGTGTGAGGTAATTTAAGGTGGTTCTGACAAGTGTCGTCGGCATCTTCATATCCAGTCACATGGGTGGCAAGCCACTCCCACAAAGGAGGCCACACCCACAGAGTAGGTTCGAACAATTTTTGAAACCCACCACTGGTTTGGCTGCTGAAGTTGCGTTCTTTGGTTCTGGCTGTTTTTTTTTTAAACCAATGTCTTTTTAATCAGACTTCACTGCATTTCAATCGTCTTTTTAATTCATTGTTTTCATTTTCAGTGTTTTCTATTGCGTACAGCACCTTGTGTTCTGTACCCTGACAGAAAAGTATGTGACAAAGACAGCAAGTCAACAAGTTTTTTTATTTTTAAAGTGTTGGTCAAAAACGCCACTTGTCCTATTATTATATATTTTCTCCCCATCCTATGAAATCGCTTCTGATTTATAACTTGGTAGATTGCTAATCTCATTTTATCTTTCTATCTTTACTTTCAAGGATAAAATTACCTATGCAAGTTAGGAAAAAAATAATCTAATCACATGTTAATCTCCACAGTGAATGTTGCTGCCCCAGGTAATGCTTACCCAAGATTCTAAGATCTAATTTGCTTAATCATGATTTACTGAATAAATTACAAATGTAAGGTTTGCACAAAATACCAAGAAAGAAACGAACAAGCCACATAATGCTTGCAATATTGCATGAATCTATAGAATTCATAGGTTAATGGGATAAATTCACTCAGTAGCCACATTTGTCAGAAGGGAATGCCTAATAATTTAGGATTGCTTTTAAAAATGTAATAGTTTCAGCCCATAGCAAGCAGGAAAAGTTTGTCAGGTAGGAATGAAGTGCCAGTCCTATGCAAGTTAACCTGTCAGTGTATCAACTGCACTCTGCTGTTATTTTGTCTTTTTATTTGCCTCCCTCATTATTTCATCCCTAACACTCCAAAGTAGGAAGAATATACTTAAGAGGCGATGCTTATGGAAAATAGCAATCTTTGAATTAATTTTTAAAGTTATATTTTTAAAATATATGAATTGACTTTGAAATATTGTTTTGGTTTACGATGAAAGTCACTGCGGGCATATGAGCTTGTGTTAGTTCAGGAGAGAATGCTTATTTAAGGGGTTAAGATTGTAGCCCCACTCGAATTGTGCGATTGCTGTGTTCTCTTTTTAACATGCTGTATTGTCTATTGTTTGTCTTCTCCCCCTCCCTCTTTTGAATTGTGAGCCGCCCTGAGTCCCCCCAGGTAAAAGGCAAAACTAAAAAAAAAAACTAATTATTTGTTTGTTAAATTTATACACTCATCTCCCTATCAAGCGATTCGAGAAGTTGTACAATCATCATAAAAAACAAGATTGTAAAAAATTAAAGCATGTAAATATCAGATGAACAGAGAATCAATAATTTGAAAACCCAGAATACTACAGGAGGAGGTGGGATCTTCTTCTTAATGAAGATTTGGAGACAGATCTCACTTTGAGGTACATGATTTTCCAGTGGGTGAAACTCAGGGCAGAAAAGGCCCCTTTCCTGGACACCACCAGGAAAAATAATTCCTTGACAAATGGGGCTTACAGCACAACGTTTTGACAGAGCAAGCGGGGTGAGCCAATCTCCCCTTGGGGAGAGATGTTGGAATGATATTAGGATGTTAGCACTATATTAGGATGCTTTGGTGATTAACCTTATATTAGTCAGTTAGCATTTTATTAGTAAATTAGTAGTACTATAGAATCTTAATGAGAGGGTCATTATTGTGCACATGCTGAGACAGAGATGAAAATTGTAGTGAAAAACGGATCTACAGTGGAATGAGGAATAAAAAGGAGAATGAAGCTCTGGAACATCTAGATGGGTTGTCCAAAAAAAAGTGCTATGGAGGATTGGAAGCAACAGTAGGATTCCAAATCTTTTCCTATGGGTTCTATGAGAGCACACTTTCCATGCGCACCTAGGTTTTGCACATGTGGGCAGCATTCAGTGGTGGGATTCAAATAATTTAACAACCGGTTCTCTGCCCTAATGACCAGCTGGGTAGGCGGGGCTCGGTGGTCATGTGATCATGTGGGTGTGGCCAAGTCAATTTCACTCAGGTCTATAGGCACTTTGCCTTAGTTGTTACAATGGTAATAAGGGTTAACTGGAGAGACAGTTTCTGTAAGCAGGGCAATAAAGATTAGGCTAGAAACAACACCAGAATGTTTCCTTCCTGCCTTCCTTACAGGATTAGCCCTGTAAAGTGGGAAAAAAACAAAAGATTTCTTCCAACGACCGGTTCTCCGAACTGCTTAGAAAGTTACCAACCGGTTCTCCTGAATAGGTGCAAACTGGTTGAATCCCACCACTGGCAGCACTCTAAGACTGCCCTTGGTATCGGGAGTTGAGCTGTTGTTTAGCTCAGCTGAGGCACAGCAATTCGCTCTGCAACGAGAATCAACTGAGCTAAAAAACAAGGGAATATAGGACAGGGAATGGCAGGAGCAGGAGGGTGGGGCCAGCCAGAAATGGTATTTGCTGGTTCTGCAAACTACTCAAAATTTCCACTATTGGTTCGCCAGAACTGATCCGAACTGGCTGAATACCACCTCTGATAGGAAGGAGGATGAACAGTGGTTGCAGTTCTTTTTTATTATTATAATTTTTATTTTTAAACAAACAAGCACAGACAAACATAAAACCATCTTCCAATTTCATACAGTGTGTCGATTGGTTACAAAACCTTTGTGCATCCTCATTATAGTCTTCACTTACAATTTATATAGAATCTTGTATTATCAATCTGATATATCTATTATTATCATTCTTAAACATGTATTTCATTATAACTGTTATTACTTCATTTCATGTGAGAGGAGAAGGGAGAGGAGGAGAGAAGAAAGGAGGGAAGGAAGGGGGGAAGGAGAGAAGGAGAGAAGAAAGGGGGGAGGGAAGGGGGAAGGAAGGAGGGAAGGAAGGAGAGAAGGAGAGAAGAAAGGAGGGAAGGAAGGAGGGAAGGAAGGAGAGAAGGAGAGGAGAGAAGAAAGGAGGGAGGGAAGGGGAAGGAGGGAGGGAAGGAAGGAGGGAAGGAAGGAGAGTAGGAGAGAAGAAACGAGGGAAGGAAAGAGGGAGGGAGGGAAGAAGAAGTAGGACCGTTGTAAGATAAGATGGATCTATGGGATGGTAAGAAAGCAATTTCAAGTATATTGTCAATTGTAGGGGGAAAATTGTTATAAATACATATTATTAATAACAGTTATGAGATCATATAATTGTGAATGTATATATGAAATTAATAAAATTTTCATTAAAAAAAAGAGATACTCTAAATTTTGAATAAATTTATATTATGGCAGTTCATTACATCATCCTAAATCCATCCAGTAGTAATACATCTTTATAAAATTCTCTAGCGTATTTCACTTCCATATTTTTTTTTGGTCTAACCATTGATAAGTCCCATATTTTATAAAATTGTTTATCTTTGGTTACAAAACTTTTGTATCTCCATAGTCCTCACTTACAAATTATATAAAATCTCATATTATCAATCTAGTATATATGTATACATTTATTATCATTGTTAATCATTTATTTGGCTATAACTATTATTACTTCATTTTATGCAAATATTCTAAATTTAAATAAATTCAAATTATTTTTCATTATAGTATTTCATTACATCATCCTGTATCCATCCAATAGTAGTACAATCTTTTACCTCTTGCCATTTGTGGTATTTGTATTCTAATTGCTTTTTTAGTAAATCTTATATGGAAATCTCTTGGCAACTTGTATTTCACTGCAAATCTTGTAAAGGCTCGAAACCCCTCATCTGTTCCTTCCATTATCTTCCCTTTGTTTATCACCGATGCTTCTGCCAGAATTTCTATCATTGCTTCTGTCAAATTTTCTCCCTTTTCTTCTTCTATATTCTGGAATCTGAGGTAAAATTCTAGGCTGTTGATCTCTCATTCCAATATTCCACTCTTGTCTTTTTCAACCACGCTCAATCTGCTGTCAATATCTCCAATTTTCCTATCTCTTTGTTCATCTTTTTCTTCGATTTTTTGAATGGGTGGTTGGGTGGGTAGGAAGGGAATCTTTCCTTCTGATCTTTGCTGCTCTTAATCTACAGATTCAACTAGTAACTACTGATTTGTTACATGTAGTTTACAACTAGTTTACTTCTTGGCTATAGCTACTTTCTTTGGGCTGCAAAAATGTGAATATCCACTCGATGGTAGCAAAGAGATAGAGAAAACTCTAACTTTCTGCTGCTCAAATAGTGATTATTCAGATTTTAGTAGTCCAAAATTGGCCCCAGTATCTTAGTTAAGATCATATTTTATGGGGATGACAATCTTGCTTAATGAGTGACCTGAGACATTAAATTAGTGTAACAGTTAAATCATTTGAAATATGGCTTCAATAAAAATAAATCAAAAGCTCTTTATAAGTGGAATGTACAGACTCTCTCGACAGTGATTTGTTTACATTTTGTAAAGCATCTAAAAAATTTATAAATCTGGAACCTTAGAAAGCTTCAGAGTAATCTTGTACTAGCAATAGCAATAGCAGTTAGACTTATATACCGCTTCATAGGGCTTTCAGCCCTCTCTAAGCGGTTTACAGAGTCAGCATATTGCCCCCAACAATCCGGGTCCTCATTTTACCCACCTCGGAAGGATGGAAGGCTGAGTCAACCTTGAGCTGGTGAGATTTGAACAGCCGAACTGCAGAACTGCAGTCAGCTGAAGTAGCCTGCAGTGATGCATTTAACCACTGCGCCACCTCGGCTCTCAGCATCTACCAGCATCTTCTGTGTTAATCCCAATTCTGGAAATTACATCCGAATCCCACCCAGTTAAAAGTTCACGATCTTGTCCCCACACCCACAATCCATCACATGATCCAATCTTCTTCTTCCACGCTGGCATCTCCACTGAGCTGCTTCCAGTCAGGTGTAAAAGTGCAGAGACAAAAGATGACCTTGGCTTCTAGGAAAGAATGACAATAACACATTCCACAATCCTACTCCTGTCTATTCCCCCCTCCCATCAACTATACTAATATGTGACCCGTCAAAACCGCGGTAGACAAAAGCGTGCTCGATGAAAGCGCGTACGTGACGTCATCAGCAGTGCGATGAAAAAAATAAATTAATTAAATTGAAATTAAAATAAAATTAAAGCAAGCCGATTCACATAAAGGTAAGGGTTAGGTTTAGGGTTAGGTTTAGGGTTAGGTTAAGGGTTAGGGTTAGGTTTAGGGTTACGTTAAGCGTTAGGGTTAGGTTTAGCATTAGGTTAAGGGTTAGCGTTAGGTTTAGCGTTACGTTAAGGGTTAGGTTTAGGGTTAGGTTTAGGGTTAGGTTAAGGGTTAGGTTTAGGGTTAGGTTTAGGGTTAGGTTTGGGGGGGTTAGGGTAAGGTTTTCACTTTATTTTTAAATTTACCACTCACAGCGCGATGTTTTCGTCGCGCTGTGATGACGTCACGTACGCGCTTTCGTCGAGCGCGCTTTTGTCTACCGCGGTTTTGTGGTGGAACCTACTAATATATACATCCTACAAGGGAAATTTACATAGTATATGTAACATGTATGACAATCTCAGCATATCCGAGGACCCGGATTGTTGTTGGGGGCAATATGCTGACTCTGTAAACCGCTTAGAGAGGGCTGAATGCCCTATGAAGCGGTATATAAGTCTAACTGCTATTGCTATTGCTATATCAGTCTTTGTTTAAAGACATATCTTTTTTTTTAAAAAAAATCAACATAATCAGTGGATTACTTAACAAAGACTCAAATATTTGTACAAAAATTAATCAATCAGTTAAATATTTTATTAATTGTTAATAGATGTCACAGAAGTGTGTCAGAGTATGTGGTTTTTGAGATAAAGGAATTTTTTATTTTAATATTTAATTTTAATATTTTTTTCTTATTTTACTCATTATCTTATAACCAGAACTAGTCAATCTTATAGTGCTAGACTATGAAATAAAATATTTATAATTCCCTAATGAGAAAAAGTATCCTCAATAAATACAAAGACACTGAAGTATAAATAAACGTCCATAGAAGTATATTCAAATTGGAAACCAGGACACATTTAAACGGAAGGACAGATTGATTTATTGACAGGTACAATATTGGCGGCTGAAAATGGCAACCTGGAGTGGAGGGGCAGTTTAAAGTCCTCTTCATAGGTTAATGCAAATTACCATCTTCATATATATTTGGTTACTTTTCAGCTACTTTCAATTAGCACCAATACAATAAGACACTGAAGTCAATGTAATTGATAAGGTTAATCTTACAGATTGGGTTTATTCATATCAGTGGTGGGTTTCAAAAATTGTTCGAACCTACTCTGTGGGTGTGGCCTCCTTTGTGGGAGTGGCTTGCTGCCCATGTGACCGGATATGAAGATGCCGACGACACTTGTCAGAACCACCTTAAATTACCCCACACACAGCACTGGCATGCATAAGAATATGATGTAAACTTGTTTTTTACAAGGCATCTTTGGTTTGCGTTAAAACAACTTCAACACCCGCAATGTTCTGATTGCACCACAAACGCAGTAGTCATCCTTACCTTTCACAGAGGCTCTGAGTTTTATAAATATGAGCATGATAGTGTAGAGTAATCATATCCAAGGACCAGTGGTGGGTTTCAAAAAATTTTGGAACCTCTTCTGTAGGTGTGGCCTGCTTTCCGGGTCTACTGGTGGAACCTCTTCTAACCGGTTCGGTAGATTTGATGAACCGGTTCTACCGAATAGGTGCGAACTGGTAGGAACCCACCTCTGATTCATATGCATATTAAAGTATATGTTAAAGAGTGGTTAAAATGACTTCACACTTTTCTTTACAATTGAGCTTTTCTTTTTTTTTACTTAAAACGAAAAGCCTAGGAATCCACAGCTAAATTATTGTTTTAGCTTAACTGTTATCTGAAAAACCTTGATTCCCCTTGGGCTGCTGTTAACAAATCTTTACCGTTATGTAAGACTACCTTTTGATAAAGAAGTGATTACACCCTGTAGAGTTTCAAGAGAGTCTATAGAGGTATTAGAAATAAGTTCCAACTTTGCTGAGATTCCATATAAAGCCTTTTTCAATTTCTGCTACACCCCGCCTGGGGAATAAAAGTCTTAAAAATTTATGGAAACTGTTCGGATGGCCATAAGTACAAAAAGAAGTACCCCTGGCTAAGAGAGGCCTCTATATCGGCTACAATTTTCACAGTGCCTTGTATGCCAAACTGTGCAAAATGTACACCACTGCATTTTAACTCCTGAGTTACACAGATCCAGTCACCTGCTCTCTTATTGGTAAAGTGTGTCTCCAAATCACAACCTAAATAGTGAAAACCCTGCATTTAAGAGAGAAAAAAAGTCAACTGTTTCTTTGCTAAGGTGGTCTTTCCAATGGAAATCCTCCATGCAGTCTGAAAAAAAATGCACACAATATCTAACAAATAACCAACTCTGTGTGGTGTGAGCAATAGCAATAGCAGTAGACTTATATACCGCTTCATAGGGCTTTCAGCCCTCTCTAAGCGGTTTACAGAGTCAGCATATTGCCCCCAACAACAATCCGGGTCCTCATTTTACCCACCTCGGAAGGATGGAAGGCTGAGTCAACCCTGAGCCGGTGAGATTTGAACCGCTGAACTGCTGATTTAGCAGTCAGCTGAAGTAGCCTGCAGTGCTGCATTTAACCACTGTGCCACCTCGGCTCTTGGAGGAGCTCATTGGCAAATATTAAGCCAATCCTTCCAAGCGTAGTTTGGTTGCAGGCTATGTTGGTTCACTCACAGCCACACAGTATAACTTTAAAATAGAAGAATATGAATACATGATTTGAGACTCTTGATGCACAAAGGGGACATACTGTGCAGCTGGGTGGGTTTCTTCCAGAGTTACTGCCAGTTCTGTGCACGTAAAGCAGCCGTAAAGTGAGATTTGGACATTAAGTGTGAAACCTACTGGGTCAGGCTGGACAGCCTCTTAGAACCCCTTTACTTCTATATTAAAAGTCACATAGACAAGAGTTGGAACTTGCAATAGAATAACAGGGACAGTTAGAAGTTACTTAAAGGAAGTGTCCCCATTCACTAACCACAGGATGTTCTCGCCAACGTCCCTATGTCACAACTTGTGTTAAAAGTCCAAACCACAAAGTTCAATTAAAGTTCATTAATAACACATAAGCCATACCTGAAACAAAAGGAGAAGTAAGACCCCATCGCCTTATAAGGCTTTCTCCTCAAGGTAACCACTAAGAAATGTGTTAAGTATTTCCGTGTTGCAATGCTTTTGAGATGTATAAGAACGGGTGCTTCGATAATTAAAGTTGTTCAGAACTTGCAATGCTAAGCCATGGGCTAGCTTTCTGAACCTGGCTGCCAAATAAACTTTTCCTGTATCCTTAGAAGTCTAAAGCCTGTCATTTTCTGCAACACACGTGTGATTTGCGCAGTTGCCTCTAAATACGTCTGCGCGTGCACAGAACATTAAAAATGTAAAAAAAACAAACATGCTGGCAACCGGGGAACAGGTTCGGGAATCTGGCGAGCTTGCTGTCCCTTTCAGCGACCCAGCTGCCATTTCCACTATCGGCTCACCTGAACCAGTGTGAACTGGTAGCAACCCACCTCTGCTGTGCAGGCAGTTCAAAACTGCAATCCTCCCTCCCTTTGTTTGTGTGCATGAATTTGTGAGAAAGATGGACTGTTTTACTAGTGACGGTCTGGTTGTCTCTGTGGCACGTTACGCATTTCTGATATTGATCTTCAGTCCGGCAGATGCTTCCCCATAATAATCTATAGGAGAAAGCAGTGCTTGAGTCAAGTCCTCAGTTTGGAATGTTACAGCCAAAATTACTAAAGCAGCTGGCTACTATATCAGCATGTCAAGTTCTACCAGTAATATTAGATGATGTAGATGATTGGAACGAACTCCCCGTGGAGATTCGAACCCTTACCACCCTCCAGGCCTTCCACAAAGCCCTTAAAACCTGGCTATTCCGACAGGCCTGGGGCTAATGAGCTTTTCTCCCCCCTCCTGAGTCCCCTTCGGGGAAAAGGACGGCATAGAAATAGCAATAGCAATAGCAGTAGACTTATATACCGCTTCATAGGCCTTTTCAGGCCTCTCTAAGCGGTTTACAGAAAGTCAGCATATTGCCCCCAACAATCTGGGTCCTCATTTTACCCACCTCGGAAGGATGGAAGGCTGAGTCAACCCTGAGCCGGTGAGATTTGAACCGCTGACCTGCTGATCTAGCAGTAGCCTGCAGTGCTGCATTTAACCACTGCGCCACCTTGGCTCTTAATATAATAATATAATAAATATATATATAATAAATTCAATTCAATTCAATTCAATGTGGTTCATACCAGAGGACCCCAATCTTTGCAGCTTGGTTTCCCAGTTGAGAGGGGAGAGTAGAGGAGAACTGAGCTGTGTGAATGGTGGACTGGCATGCAGCTGTGCACTTAATGGTGGGCTGGTGCACATATGCACAAATGCCCACTGGCCTGCTGCTTGTGTAAATTGAGTTGCACACGTGCATACATTCATGCTCCAGCCATCCACAATTCTGACCCAATTCCGAATAGATCCAATTCCGAATAGGCCATAACCTGATAGTGGGCTGCAGCTCAGGAGTTGGGGACTCCTGATTTATACCATGCTACGATAATCCTGGAAATAATAACTATGTTGCAGTAGGGCATAACTAAAAGCAGCAAGGAAGATGGAAGTTTCAGCCAAAGTTAGGAACATTGTTTTCTCCATTTGCATAATATGAGCCAGCAAAAATAATAACAGTTTTTGCAAAGGTTGATGCCCTGGCATTTAGCTTGAAGCAATCTGGGCTAGAATTATGGCATGCTTGATTCTAATTTAGGAACCACCTCCCTCGATTGGGATGTTGTGTGTTGGTGTTGAAAAGCAACCTAGAACTAAGAAGAAACTTCTTAGTGCCGAGGTGGCGCAGTGGTTAAATGCAGCACTGCAGGCTACTTCAGCTGACTGCAGTTCTGCAGTTCGGCTGTTCAAATCTCACCGGCTCAGGGTTGACTCAGCCTTCCATCCTTCCGAGGTGGGTAAAATGAGGACCCGGATTGTTGGGGCAATATGCTGACTCTGTAAACTGCTTAGAGAGGGCTGAAAGCCCTATGAAGCGATATATAAGTCTAACTGCTATCGCTATTGCTATTCCTGACAGAGAGAACCATTAATCCCTGGAGTGGCTTTGCCTTCAGAAGTTGTGCGTTCTCCAACACTGAAAGGGTTTTAAGAAGAGATCAGACATCCATTTGTCTTGAAATGGTACAGGATCTTCTAGCTGAGCAATGGGTTGGACTAGAAGACTTCCAAGGTCCCTTCCAACTCTGTTATTCTGTTTTACTAAGCTTGGTAATATGCTTGGCTAAGAAGCAATTCTGGGGGCTTTTGCTGATGGAGAAATGAATCCAGGCAAGATGTAGTCATTCATCTAGTATGATGTTGAAAAATAATATTTCTGGAAGCAGTGCCAGAAAAAAAAGGGAGAAGGATTTCTTCAACCCTGTGAAAAAAGGTAGTATTAAAAAGATTGCTTCCTCCATAACCCACTGGAATAAAAGAGGGGGAAGGAAGGAAGGAAGGAAGGAAGGAAGGAAGGACGGGCCACATCAAATCTGCACGTTCTATTAATACAGCCTATCTCAATAAAATTAGGTATTTTCTTCTCGTGGAGTCTGTTTCCAAATCTGGAGAACCTCAAAGGGATGATATTGGCATAGGGAGGCAGGATTGCCATCTCAATCAGGGAAACTGATGGATAAAATAAGATTATACTTTTTTACTTAATAGACCCTTTGCTTAAAACAGAGAATTTACAAAGCCATAGCTAAATTATTTTAGCTTAACTGTTATCTGAAAAACTTGGGTTCCCAGTGCTAATGTTAACAGCTCCCAGATGCTTAGTATAATCCTTCACAGCTAGCTTGCATTCTTGGAGTTAACACTTCCACTTATCTTGTTAGTGCTGTGCTACCTCAGGCACAGCGGAGAATTTCAGGCGCCTAATTATTTTTTGCTGAATTTGCAAGGTGGCCTAATAAAAGTATAACATATAAAACTTGGGCCCCAGAATTAAACTCTCAAATTTACCTTGCACAATTTACCCAAGTGTGTTGTCCTTGTGGAATTTCTGCATTTCTCTGGAACGCTCTTATATTTTATTTCAGTCTGCCAGTTAGTTACCCATGTCAGAATTTCAAAATTTGTTTTATAAGAGTTGTGGGAAATGAATGAAGAAGAAAGAAATTTCAGGGGAGCGGGGGATACAAATGCTTCCTTCCACTCACCCAAGCTGCTACAATTTAGAACGTTTTTTTTTAAATCCAAAGCTGTGGAAGTCAATATTTTGACTTTATTTTTTTTTATTCGTCTAGCTTTCCTGTAATAGTTTTCTCTATTTATCAATGTTTAATTCAAATTAATTAATGCCTTGAAGGAAACACAAAATCTCGGGCACTATATGCATATTACAATAAAGTGAAGTCAGAAAACCAATCGTGTAAATAAATAAGATGTATAACCAAACCATTTAACATAAAAAAAGGTAGTGGCGCTGGGTTTAAATTAATTAGTTAAAAGCTTGTAACTAATGCATGATTTAAATTAATACTTTTCTTTCAAGCATTATTTTTTAAATAGAATTCTCAAGTTCACTCTATAGAATGAAGCAAGAAAAGGGTACTTTATTTTTTTTAAAGATTTTTATTAACAAACATGTAAAATACACACAAACACACACAAATTAGACGTACACCACATTTATACAATACAGTGCGAACAGGAACTTCCTGTTTTTTATATTAGCAATCATCAATCAATATCGCTCACCTTATATTATTTCCCCTTCTATTGTATTTCATTTAGATTTCACCATTCTTAACCCTCTTATTTTACTCATAACTATTATTTTTGAGTGTTGTTATATTCTTTCATTGATTTTTGTTTCTTTCCTCCATCCACCTATACTATTTATCTCATATCTGGTAGAATTCTGATTCTTCCTTTCCCTGGATTTCTTTAGTTAGTTTATCCATTTCGGCACAGTTCATAATCTTTCTTATTATTTCATCTTCATTTGGGGTTAATTTGTTTTTCCATTTCTGGGCAAAGGCAATCCTTGCTGCTGTAAGTATATGTAGTATTAAATACTGGATTTCTTTTTTGTATTTCACCGACATAATTCCTAATAAAAAAACCCCTCAGGTTTCCATTCTATTTTAACCCCTGTTATTGCCTCCAGCCAGTTTTTGATCCTAAGAAAAGGGTACTTTAATAAAACAAAAAATAACAGATGAATCAGTTTCTAAACAGGAACTAAAACAGTCCTTTGTCATAGACAGAAAGAAGACTGGGCACACATTCTACTCCTTTGTACCAAAATACCATATCTGACTCTTTGGTACTACTTGCTTCCAATGAATTATCACTGAACTGATGCGAATAAATTATTCTTGATGGAGTTGCCGATCTTTGGGAAGTAGGCAGATCGAAGTTGGTTCCATTGATGTTGGATATAACTTTCACTCGTTTTGTCTCAATCCAAAGATTCAGATGGGGATATATGGACTTCAGTAGGAGAAATTGTACAAGTGTACCCATTAGGTAGATGCATACCAGTGGTAGGTTTCAAATAATTTACCAACCAGTTCTCTTCCCTAATGACCAGCTGGGTAGGCGGGGCTCGGTGGTCATGTGATCATGTAGGCGTGGCCAAGTCAATGTCACTCAGGTCGATGGGCACTTCGCCTTAGTTGTTACTATGGTAATAAGGGTTAAGAGGCAGTTTCTGTAAGGAGGGCAATAAGGATTAGGCTAGAAACAACACCAGAATGTTTCCTTCCTGCCTTCCTTACAGGATTAGCCCTGTAAAGTGGGAAAAACAACAAAAGATTTCTTCCAACAACCAGTTCTCCGAATTGCTTAGAAAGTTACCAACCGGTTCTCCCGGATAGGTGCGAACCAGCTGAATCCCACCACTGATGCATACGCTAATTAATTTCATTCATTCATAATGCAATGGAAGCCATAATCATTTATTATTTTGTTTTACAAAGTTATTGAGTTAGTAAGTTAGTTAAGTGAATCTGACTTCCCCATTGACTTTGCTTGTCAGAAGGTCACAACAGGTGATCACATGATCCTGGGACACTGCAATTGTCCAGTTACCAAGAGTCCAATTTTTGATTACATGATCATGGGGATGCTACAGTGATTGTAAGTGTGAAAACTGGTCATGTCATTTTTTTCCCGGAGCTGTTATAACTTCACACAGTCACGAAATGAATGGTTGTAAGTCAAGGAGTACTGTATTTCCATCACTTTGCAGTTACTTTCAATGTTTACTTGGAAGTAAACCCTATCATTATCAATGGGTTACATTAGTGAGTACCAGCTTAAACAAAAGTGCATTTTTATGCGATTTAAGGTAGCCATTTTAATTTTGTTCAAATTATTTTTGCTCTTTTACATAAGTAATTTCAAAAAACCATTATTTTGTAGTGCTACCTACCTTTATAATTCCAGTCTTTGAAATACTGAGAGTATCCCAAAGATTTTTTTTTAAAAAAAACCTCAACCATTACTGAGTCATCATATCAGTTTTCAACCTTTGAGACATCACAAATTCTACAACTAAATTACAGAAACAGTTCTGTAAAAACAAACAAACCTATTGAGGGGCATGAAGCTGTTCATGTCCATTGAATTATTAAATGAAGAAGGTCTCATTCTCTCTGTCCCAGAGGCCTCAGAGTTATCATCTCACCAAAAGTAGATCCATCAAAATGTAGTTATGTGACTTGCCTTGCAGTGCTGTAAATTATTCAAAAATTCACATTGTATTTGCTCACCTGCAACTTACATAATACATTCAAATTAATTTCCACATTTCCATAGATCCATCTGCTAAGGACAATTACCTTTATTATCAAGTACAAGTGTTCAGTTTAAGTAAGGAAAGGAAGGAGAAAGATAGTGAGGAGCATCTTAACCGTCTCAAAAGAAGGTCTGTTGGGAATTCTTCCCACTTAGTCGTTCGGGTCATTATAAGTGATTTGATCTGTCCATCCTAATATGTGAATTATTATACCACCAGCATTTGCAATGTATTTAAGCCATTTTTCAACCTTGTATTTGGTTCAGTATAAATATTTTTTTTAAAAAATAACTATTACGAGAAAACAAAATGTCACGGTAGCCTCCCTCAGTAACCAAGAAAGAAACCACTCAACTCCAGAATTGCAGAATTAAGAGTACTTCTACTGGTCATGAGTAGATAGCAGCTAAGCAAAGCAAGATCTGAGGCAAAAGCGCGCGTAATCATAGATATCAGTATGTGACCCAACTCCCCCCCCCTTGTAACCCTGTCCCATAGTCCAATCCACACATCCCTCAGGTGTCATGTGGGAGACATCTTCAAAAAGCATCATCAGGTTGATATGTCGGACAGTTGGCCTTGGTGGCAAATCCACTATCTGCAGCATGCGCAGTAGATGGTGAGAACAGCTCCCTTTTTATAATCACTCCTGTACTGAATACTTCCCCACCCAAATACCATGCCCCCCCTCCCCGTTTCAATGGCAGCTGAAAGCAAGTAGCAAAGCAGAGGCTGGATTGGATTGGATTTATTACATTTATATGCCGCCCTTTTCCCCGAAGGGGACTCAGGGCGGCTCACAATTCAAGTCAGGGAACGGGGTACAGACAGGGGATAAAAAAGATGAACATAACAATACACAATTTAAAAGCACACAACAGCCATACCATTCGAGGAGGGGGGCAAAAACTCTTTAGCCCCAGGCCTGTCAGAACAGCCAGGTTTTAAGGGCTTTGCGGAAGGCCTGGAGGGTGCTGAGGGTTCGAATCTCCACGGGGAGGTCGTTCCAGAGGGTCGGAGCAGCCACAGAGAAGGCTCTCCTCCGGGTAGTCGCCAGTCGGCATTGGCCGGCGGATGGAATTCGGAGGAGGCCTAATCTGTGGGATCTGATCGGTCTATTGGAGGTAATTGGCAGCAGGCGGTCTCTCAAGTACCCTGACACAAACTATATTAACAAGACAATCATGACTAGTTGAGGAATTCTGAGAGCTGAAGTCCACAAGTCTTAAAGTTGCCAAATTTGGAAATCCCTGGTCTAAGATATTTTTTAGGTAAAGACAAAGGTTCTCCTCACACATGCATGTTAGTCATTTCTGACTCTAGGGGGCGATACTCATTTCAAAGCCGAAGAGCCAGCACTATCTGAAGAAGTCTTCGTGGTCATGTGACTGGCATGACTAAATGTGAAGGCGCGCGGAACCCTGTTACCTTCCCACCAAAAGTGGTCCCTATTTTTCTACTTGCATTTTTACATGCTTTCGAACTGCTAGGTTGGCAGAAGCTGGGACAAGTAACGAGAGCTCGCTCCATTACGCAGCACTAAGGATTTGAACTGCCGAACTGCCAACCTTTCTGATCGACAAGCTCAGCATCTTAGCCACTGAGCCACCACGTCCCTAGATATTTCTTAGGACCTTGTAAAATGTCTCTGTAAGGTAAGAAACCTCACTGGTACATCAACAATGATTTGCAAAGGCCTAGAGAGTATTTAAGGTACCTGATTTGAGATGAGACATTTTACATTTATTTATTTATTTTATTTGTCTTGTGCGGCTCACAAAAGACAAGGGAAAGGGGGGAACAAGACATTAAAATGGGAACACAAAGTTAGCTTTCAGTGTATGACAAGTAGAAATGCAGGCGGTGATCCAAATCTCTTTTTGTGACTGAAATTACAACAACCAACTTTGGTGGGGGGGGGGCACTTATTTCATCATGACAATCTACAGTATCTAGGTTCATAAAAAACTAACCAGCCATAGCCCATTGTTGCAAATGCAGTTGCTTCATCTAGTTAAGCATGTTGTATGAACTCAAACCAAAATGTTTATGGTGGAATTCCATTGCTGTGTCTTTCAGGATTGTATATAGAGGCTGTATTCTCTGCTAAAAAAAGTAAAACATCTGGCTCTCCAGATGTTGCTGAGCTACAACTCCAAGAAGTCCTCGTAGCCAATACAGCCTTGTTTGATACTTCTATATAACAGCCTCCATTCAGACCGAAAGCAGTGACTGCAGATTTGAAAAGAACGTTGCATTTTTTAAAATAAAAAATGGGTGTTTTGTCTCATAAACGCAAAGTTAAATTTTGTCATGATTAATTTAATTATCCCTCCAAATGCTACATATTTCACAACATTTATTCTGAGTAAATATGCTTAAAATTAGGCTGTAACTAATTCCCCATCTACAAAGCAGTGATATTTTTTTAAAGAATGCCTAGAGCTAACAAACATTTGTTTCTTTTTATTTTTGGTTCCTTTGGTGAATAGGAAGGGCAATCAAGATAATGAACAGGAGAGAGGTGAGAATTCCTTGTGTTGGGGGAATTGTCTTGAATATTAAGGCAGCCAGTCTTCCTTTATTTCTACTATTTTAAAAAAAATACATCCTGCATCCTTCACTTGTTGCAGAGTGGAGACACTTTTCCAACTTGTAGTCCCCCTCCCCCAGGAATTATTACCTGATTATTTGTGTGGTGGATGGCTTTTAATGGAAGTAAATCAGATCCCATTGATCACCTGAAGGTAATATCATCTTTTTTTTCTTCCTGCAATTTTTTTACCTGAAATGTTCTTATTTCCCATGTAAGCAGTGGTGGGTTTCAAAAATTGTTTGAACCTACTCTGTGGGTGTGGCCTCCTTTGTGGGAGTGGCTTGCCACCCATGTGACCGGATGGCAGTGGCTTGCCGTCCATGTGACCGGATATGAAGATGCCGACGACACTTGTCAGAACCACCTTAAATTACCTCACACACAGCACTGGCATGCATAAGAATAGGATGTAAACTTGTTTTTTAAAAGGCATCTTTGGTTTGCATTAAAACCACTTCAACACACGCAATGTTCTGATTGCACCACAAACACAGTAGTCATCCTTACCTTTCACAGAGGCACTGAATTTTATAAATAGGAGCATGATAGTGTAGAATAATCATATCCAAGGACCAGCGGTGGGTTTCAAAAAGTTTTGGAACCTCTTCTGTAGGTGTGGCCTGCTTTCCGGGTCCACTGGTGGAACTGGTAGATTTGATGAACCGGTTCTACCGAATAGGTGCAAACTGGTAGGAACCCACCTCTGCATGTAAGAGAGAGTAGACAAAAGAGACAAGGACTAAATAATTTCACGGAGGGTGGGGCACACCCTGATATTATTCCCAAGACAACAAACAATCAATAGACTAGGACTGGCTGCCCAAGATGAAATGTGAGGTTAGAGAGAGTGTCCTTGAACCAACAACTATCTTTAAATGTAGTTCTAAAACCATATAACTATTCCAAAAGATTTATGAATGGCCACAGAAATACAGAAAGCATTCACTTTAGTCCTTAGAGGACAAATTGTAGCCTAGTTGTATCCTTCACTTAAAAACACTATAAGTTCCACAGTTATCTGTGTGTTCCACAAGCTTGTGTTACCTCTCATCTGACAAATGAAAGGAATTCGTACTTGTAATATAAATACTTGTACCCTGGAACTCATTATGCTGATTCCTAATCTATGTTGGTCAGGGATGTCAAACTGGCAGCCCACGAGCTGGATGTGTCAAGCACAGGGCACATCCACCCCAGCTCTGCAAAGGGAAAAATGATGTGCTACGCCTTGTGATGGCAATGTAATGCAGCATGTTTGACACCCAGGATGTAGGGAGATAAGCTGGAGAGAGAGAAATCAATGGTTCCTGGGTTAAAGAGAAATGTATCCACATAAATTATGTGCCTTTTAAGGCCATCCAGAGAATGACCAATCCATTGACACCGAAAGACAGGAGAAGGGGAGGAAGGGATGGAGGGATGGAGGGAAGGGAGGGAGGGCTCCCAGATCTTGGATACACATAGGTATTATTTTCTGTCTACTATATTAATCACATCTGTTGCAGTGGTGGGTTTCAAAAAATTTTGGAACCTCTTCTGTAGGTGTGGCCTGCTTTCCAGGTCCACTGGTGGAACCTCTTCTAACCGGTTCGGTAGATTTGACGAACCGGTTCTACCGAATAGGTGCGAACTGGTAGGAACCCACCTCTGATCTGTTGGTATGTAGATGTTTTGATTATTTCTCAATAAAGAGACAAATTTTGGGTAGTCACATCTGGAAGCCTTCTGCTAATTAAGCTATATCTTGACTAAGGAATTGGTTCGGGAGAGCAAAGATGTACAGCATCATTTGTTATGAAGCCTGACAATTGACTTCCTATATCAAGCCCTTTTAATTTCCTTAGATGGAGGAATTGACACTGTATTTGAAACTGTCTTCAGATATAAACAGGTGAAATATTCTAAAGAAATACTCTAAAATCATATTCATTTTGGCTGAATGTTTTTCCAAAGAGAATCATTTTCAGGTATAGAAACATTTGGCTAGCCCTTTGCTTATGCCGCGCTTGCCATTTTTACCTGCTTCTGTGTTTCTTGGTCCCAGCCAGGGAAAGGCTACAAGTGCCAAAATTGCATGAAAGTCTGTTGTCCCGCTGTTTACCAGCCCAACTGGGAAGTTAAATGGCAGGTACTTGAGACATCATGTTGAAACATATGGCCTTTCTGACATCCAGGGGACACAGTTTGCCCTAACTTTCAACCAAGAACAGACTGCGTGCCTTGCACAGAAATAGAATGACCCCCAAGCTCCTGGCAAGACAACATTGTCTAAATTTGGCCTCGTCTGTAGAACTGCAGGAGCTCGGAAGCAGGATTTTCATTGACCATGCTGTTTTCCATATGGTTCCCCCAGCAAACAGAATGCTTCTCCTGCTAGACACTGAAGGAAATGATAGTTTGCTAGATTGTGGAGCTCACAAAGAAAATGGTAAAGACTTAAGAAAAGGCCGATAGAAAGGGAAAGGTTGCTATAGCAATAGCAATAGCAGTTAGACTTATATACCGCTTCATAGGGCTTTCAGCCCTCTCTAAGCAGTTTACAGAATCAGCATATCGCCCCCAACAACAATCTGGGTCCTCATTTCACCCACCTCGGAAGGATGGAAGGCTGAGTCAACCTTGAGCCGGTGAGATTTGAACCGCTGAACTACAGATAACAGTCAGCTGAAGTGGCCTGCAGTACTGCACCCTAACCACTGCGCCACCTCGGCTCTAGATGCTGTGGCATCTTGGCAACCAATGACAACATGGCAAGGAAACAAATTTTGGCACAATCTACAGCCATTCTGAATGATAGTATGACATATATACCAGAGGTGGGTTCCTACCACTTCGCACCTATTCGGTAGAACCGGTTCGTCAAATCTACCGAACCGGTTAGAAGAGGTTCTACCAGTGGACCCGGAGAGCAGGCCACACCTACAGAAGAGGTTCCAAAATTTTTTGAAACCCACCACTGGTCCTTGGATATGATTATTCAACACTATCATGCTCATATTTATAAAACTCAGTGCCTCTGTGAAAGGTAAGGATGACTACTGCGTTTGTGGTGCAATCAGAACATTGTGTGTGTTGAAGTTGTTTTAACGCAAACCAAAGATGCCTTTTAAAAAACAAGTTTACACCATATTCTGATGCATGCCAGTGCTGTGTGTGAGGTAATTTAAGGTGGTTCTGACAAGTGTCATCGGCATCTTCATATCCGGTCACATGGGCGGCAAGGCACTCCCATCCGGTCACATGGGCGGCAAGCCACTCCCACAAAGGATGCCACACCCACAAAGTAGGTTTGAACAATTTTTGAAGCCCACCACTGATATATACCATGCACCAAACTGCCTGACAAAAAAATATTCTTGCTTTATTTGTCACTGGAACACAGTTTATTTTATTGCTAGAGAGGAAGGCAGCTTACTAAGACATCATTGACCATAGCGCAGGATTTTGCTTCAATGAAACTTTAGTGAAACTAAAGGATTGTAATTCATTTGTGACAATAAGTGAAATCTAGCAAATTTCTTCTTCCTGTTGACATTGCTTCCATCAGCAGAACTCAAAGCTGAGAGTGCATTTCCATTCTTCTGTAACTACTATGAGTCTTCACTATCTGTTCCATATGGTTATGGGAGCAAGAACATATCAGAAGGATAAAGCAGAATATAGTCCCACCCAGTTGTGCAATATATGATTTAATTTAGAAAATGAAATATAAAATTAGCTGTGATGAAATTTGGTCATCTGGTCTTGCAGATTTTGGAGGAAGAAATGGTAAACTGAACTGACAACCACAACAGAATAAAGAACTGGTGAGTAGACCAGCTCACTGAAATTCCTTTCTGGACAAGGAAGGGACTTAAGATCGTCCAAAAGTATTCCAGGCTTGTGATTTCCAGAGGACTTCAACTGTGAGAGAAGAGATACCACCATCTTTATGGACACAGGAGTCACATATTTCATTTTCTAATCATTTTTGGAAATTGTTTATTAGCTGCTTTTCAGATGAGACTTTGAATGTTGGACATTACAGGGGACTAGAAGGAACTATAGATTGCAATTAAAGAGAAGAACACTTCAATTTAACTTACTAATACAGAATGGAGCAAAATTATTTCAAATTGGATGTATTGAAAGATATTTGTGAACATTGAACCTAGAAGTTAATTTTAAGAATGTCTCTCATTATAAATGGACTGCATATAGAAGATATTAAGGAACAAGTTTTACTGGCAAGACTGAAACTGATCCAAAAATAGATTTAAAATTGACAGTATAGAAGAATTATATAGAAAAAGTGCTACATTGTATATAAATGAAACCAGCTGATATTTAATAATTAAAGGACAAATAAGTGAATAAAAAGTGACCTATATAATTCTCCTATATTGGATTTGCCAAAGCCGCTTGTTAAAGTTTTGAAGAATTTTGTGACAAGGGACAAATAAAAAAGTTCTAGGACATTATGTGAAGAGACTAAAGATTAAAATTACTAAAAGTAAGAGGAAGGGATATAAGGTGGGTTTATTTGTCCAAAGTTAAAATGGATATGCAATCTCTGATAAATCTTAATGGACTTTTGTTGATTAAGACCGAACAATAATGCTTTAATGATGAGATGAAATATGGGAAGAAGAGATCATTTATTATATTTAAGAGCAATGGTAAGTTATTAAAGTTGTTTATACTTGTGTTGAAAGACGGACGTTGATTTTATATATTTTCTTTTCCTATTCCATATTCTTATTTTTTCTTCTACATTTTTCTATTTTTTTTCTTTTCTACACTTTCCGTTTTTCTTTTCATTCTTTTTTTCATTTGTATTAGTTTTTATCTTTTTAATGGTGCCTTGTAAAATTATTTTAAAAAAGAAATATCACACCGCAATTGAAAAGAAGTGTCTTTTTTATTTCCTACAGATTCCAATCCAATTAAAGTGCTTGATGATCAAAGCACCGATCCGATGTCTGAAGTGGAAGTAAATCTTGAGTAAATCTTGCTGAAAGTAATGAAACTTTCTTTAGACAGCTGCATTTTATTTGTGTCCCATTCATTTTTTTTAGTCAAGGCTGAGGGCAGAAATTTTTCCAGGTGTTGAGATGCAGTTGACCCATTTCAGATAACATTATTTTGCAACATGACATAATCAGGGCTTGGGTTGCACAAAACATTTCAAGAAACTAAATCAAACTACTGAAACCCTTCTACAGCAAGAGCACCGTGTGGGTCACTGAGATTCAAAAAAGATTAAGTCTCTATACTCTTTTAATTTAATCCACACTAGGAGCTTTTAGCATTTACAATAGTGTACTAATCAATACTTCCAAATGGCAGTTTAGTGCACTGGACACTAATGGGACTTTTGCTTTGACTGCCAACATGGTCATAACCTTGGCAATTGCTCTATAATGAGGATTGCCATTTATTTATTTTTTCTTGGACAAAATGTGCTGAATCCAAAGAAAAGAAGATTTAGGTGCACAGAGATTTGAGTGGTCCCCTCCAATTATACCTTAAAAGCTGGAGACCGAAAATTATTCAGGAAAAAAAAATTGCTTTGGAGTGCATGAACACAGGTTTTCTCTGCCTTTAAATAAAGTTGTCCTTTTTTATTATTTTGGGAAGTCAGCTTCATGTTTAAAATTTATCAAGCACAAATTGCAGTTTGCAAAAAATCCTTAGTCAGCAGCACCATTCTGGGAGCTACCCTCTGAAAACTGCCATCTGTGGTGGACATCAGGTCAGGAAAGCATGGACACCATTTGAGAAGTAAACCTAGGTAGATTCAAAAGTCTGTACTTTAGTCCATGAGCAGCATAAAACAAAACAGCTCACAAAAACAAAGACAGGAAGAGACTAGGTTGTACAGTAAAACAAAAACTGCACTATCTATGTGAGCTTCTAAAGAACATTTGGATATGGTAGACTGTTCTGCCCCCCCCCCACTTAGCCTGTTCCAAAACTAAAGTCACACAAAGCTTGCCAAAAGAAAGCCTTTATCAGTCTCGGCTCACGCTGGCTGCGAGCCCAAAATAAACATAGATAAAGTCTCTGGCAACAACGGTTACGCAGCAGAATGCAGAAACAAAACTCTTACAGCAGCTCCAGCCTTCTGGAATGATCTCCCTGTTGAGATCCGGACCCTTACTACCCTCCCGGCCTTCCGCAAAGCCACCAAGTCCTGGCTGCTCCAGCAGGCCGGGGGGCCTGTGAAACATCCAGCTCCACGGAAATTGTGAATGTTGCGTTTTTGTTTTAAAGTGTTTTCTTTGTCTAGTTTTCCCCCTTCCCTTGTCTATTGTGAGCCGCCCAGAGTCCTTCGGGAGTGGGCGGCATACAAGACAAATAAATACAAATACAAATACAGCACCAGGTTTTCAGGAAGCAAAATCACTTATCCAAGTGTCTCACAAACTCAAACAGGAACGGAACTGAATTCTCCATAAACGAACGACGAACGAACGAATGAACGTTGACTTCTGCCACCAGGGCGTAGCACCATCAGTCCTTTGATCTCCAGAAGATGACAGTAATGAGCAACAGCTGGAGCAACATTCCTGCATCCCGACTCAACTCACAGCAAACCTCTGCTGAGTCACAACAGTAGACATACAATAGGGTATAGTAAAACAGATAATTAAAACTATAAAGACTAAAACTCAGGATTAAAATGAGTAGTCCTGATAATGATATGGAACAAAAGGGAAGCAATTTTTTCAGTGTGTTTGCCCATACCAAAATCCCAGCTGACTGATGGAAAATTTTAATTGCTGCCACACAAAATTTAACTACATTATATGTGATAAACAGTTTCTTGACAGATGAGAGAAAAATCCAGGCTTTCGTTTTGACCTCTATGGCGGGAAATAAGGTGGGAGGGAAATAAGAATTTGGAGGGAAATAAGAGAAATAAGGGAAATGAGGGAAATACAAATTTGGTTACTGTCTTAATAATAAAGAGAGTAGAACAGCACCTGTGTGGCACTTTTATGGGCTCAAGTGCAGTGGAAAGACGTTCTTTGGCAGGTAGGGATTTTATCAGAACTCCCATTAAGCAGACAAAAGTTAGACACTCTTTCTTGCCAAAGTTAGGTCCATTAGATATCTCCAATTCCCATCTAGAGTAAGTTGTGTGATTTCTAATGTGGGCACAACAGCACCTGAGCTCGTATTGGGTGTTGTGAATCTTCTCTCCAATGGTTCTTTTAGATTGGATATGAATGGAATGGAAAGGAATGGAGTGGAGTGGAGTGGAGTAGAATAGAATAGAATAGAATAGAATAGAATAGAATAGAATAGAATAGGATAGAATAGAATAGGAGAGTTGGAAGTGACCTTGGAGATCTTCTAGTCCAACCCTGCTTAGGTTCAGCCAAATGGCTATCCAACATCTTCTTAAAAACTTCCAGTGTTGGAGCATTCACAAGAGAATAGCAATAGCAGTTAGACTTATATACCGCTTCATAGGGCTTTCAGCCCTCTCTAAGTGGTTTACAGAGTCAGCATATTGCCCCCAACAATCCGGGTCCCCATTTTACCCACCTCGGAAGGATGGAAGGCTGAGTCAACCCTGAGCCGGTGAGGTTTGAACTGCCGAACTGCCGAACTAGCAGTCAGCTGAAGTAGCCTGCAGTACTGCACTCTAACCACTGCGCCACCTCGGCTCTTCAAGTGTCAAGAGCAGAATTGTGAACTGTACATCACTGTTGTGGATCTCACTAAGGCCTTTTACACTGTCAGTCATGAAGGGCTAAATAGGTCAGAGCTCATGGGAAATGGTAGCATTTGAGCCAATTGAAGAAAATTTGTAGCAAAGCCCTGACCTTGAGTTTGGCTGCTCTGCATTTGAAGAATTTGCTTAAAAGTCTACATTTGAGAACTAGGGATTAACAAAGTTTCAAACGAGTGCTTCACTTAGATGAAGCTTCAGACAAAATACTCCCTGAAAATGCTTTGTAATGCCAGCATGGTCCCTTGGCATCGAAGTGTAAAGTGATCGTGTTGCAGCAATCCTGTAGAACAAATAAATCTCTCCAACCTGAAATCCCATGACTGGTAAGGTTAGCTAGCTTGAAGGCTCCTTGATCTACCAAAAGTTTGTCAGGAGCTGCTGTCTTATACATTGGCCTGAAGTAGGCCAAGGCTTCATGGAGGACACTAAGGTGGTCTTCTTTGCTGGCTAAATAATATATCTTCAAAACCTACCCTTCACTTTTTCGAAGCAAGTCTTCATTACTTCATATGTATCTAATGACATTTTATCTAATTACATTGTATCTAAGGACATATGTATCTCATGACATATGTATCTAGTGACATATGTATCTCATGACATATGTATCTAATATATATGTATCTCATGACATATGTATCTAATGACATTTTATCTAATGACATTGTATCTAAGGACATATGTATCTCATGACATATGTATCTCATGACATATGTATCTAATATATGTATCTCATGACATATGTATCTAATGACATATGTATCTAATGACATTTTATCTAATGACATTGTATCTAAGGACATATGTATCTCATGACATATGTATCTAATGACATATGTATCTCATGACATATGTATCTAATATATGTATCTCATGACATATGTATCTAATGACATGTATCTCATGACATATGTATCTAATATATGCATCTCATGACATATGTATCTAATATATGCATCTCATGACATATGTATCTAATGACAAATTTTACATTCCTGGAAACAAATTTGAAATGTGAATTTACAGACAGTTGTTATGTATAAACTGGGTTGACAAAATCAGAAATGAAGAGGTGATAAGCTGCCTTGGAAAGCAAAGAGAAATCATCAAAGCCATTAAAAAGTGAACGTTAGAATATTTTGGACATGTGATGGGACGCCCAGAAAAATGCGGCATCGTTCACTTAATCCTCCAGGGAAAGATTGAAGGCAAACGAGGTCCAGGCAGAAGAAGAACATCATGGCTTCAAAACCTAAGGGATTGGTTTGGACAAAACTCAGCAGCACTTTTTCATGCGGCTGTTGACAAAAATCAGATTGCCAATATGATCGCCAATGTCCAATGATGGATATGGCACATGAAGAAGAAGAAGGAACCAAATTGAGATTAATGTTCTCAATTCATTGTTTCTTCTTACCTGGTATTATCTATGATAATTTCTGCTCAAGCCATCATTTAGAACTGAGAAAACCTGATTCTTCAGTAATCCTAGGCCTGCTTTCACCCTCTAGTGATCAGATCTCCCTATAAAATAGTTCTCAAAAGTATGTTCCAGTCTTAGATTTCAAGCTTCTTAATCTTTATTTTTTAAAAAAAGCTTTAGGGGAAAAAAATCCTTTAAAATAAATTGGAAACTGCTTGGTTTATCTTTCAGATATGGATAGAAACTATGACATTTATAATAATCAGTGTTCTAGGAAACAAATAGCAATATGTTATATCATAAATACATAAGACATATTTGGCTAGGCTGAAGGACAATGGAATCAAGCAAGGCTACTAAGGCATAAAAAGCAGAGCAAAGCAATGCTATGCTATGGGAAAGCCAGCAATGCTTAAATGAGTTCAGCAACTTCTTGTTTTTAGGGAGAACCTGGCTATGGCAAAGTGATTGGAGCCATATATATCTATAATGATCTGTCTTGACTCCTGTGATGTCTCCTTCCTTCCTTCCTTCCTTCCTTCCTTCCTTCCTTCCTTCCTTCCTTCCTTCCTTCCCTCCCTCCCTCCCTCCCTCCCTCCCTCCTTCTTACCTACCTACTATGGTGAGAATCAAAAAAATGTACTACCTGTTCTGTGGGTGTGGCTTTGTGGACGTGGCAGGGGAAGGATACTGCAAAATCCCCATTCCCTCCCCACCCCACTAACCTGATTTCCAGCTCTGTTCTCCTGTTCAGGACAACAAAAGAAGATCAGCTGGGAGGCTGGAAGGCAGAAGGGGCAGGGCCAGCCTATTTGCCAGTTCTCCAGAACTAGTCAGAACTGGCTGAATACCACTTCTTCCACCTACCTACCTATCAGTATTGGGTTCCGGAGCCTGTTGCAACTGGTACGGTGCAACGGGGACGAGCATCCATCACATGCATGTGTGTAGCACGTGCATGCATACTTACTGCCCGCATCACTCTGTGACACTCCAGCTGCTTGGTGGAGCATTGTTCAGGTGCCGTATGCTCCGTGCGCATGTGCAGAAGCCCCAATAAGCTCAAATACAGGTAAGGAGGGTGGGCGGGTGGGTGGGCTCTCCAGAGCACCATACATGAATGGTACCTTTGCTCCCAACAGGCACCAGTACACCCATACCAGGGTGTATCAGTTGTATCGCACCACTGCTACCTGCCTACCTACCTAAATCTGGTATTTAGAGTGTCTCTGGACTTCTTCATTCATTCATTGACTCATTCAAATCCTATTTGTCAGAGTTTGCTTTCAGTTTTCTTCTGACCTTGGAACGAATTTACCACTATGAGATTAACTGGATAGATTTACTACAGTAATAACCCAGATAACGAGCTGCTGTTCATGAAGCCAGGACACTAGCAATCTCTGTTCTAAACTTTAGAAATACTAGATTTGGCCATGGCCCTAGACAAGGTCTTAATGGATTAGATGCCTTTTCCCCTCATAGCATAAAAAGCAAATTTATTTATTCTTGGGAATCTTCTTTCTAAGAGAGAGAGAGAGCATGCTTGAGAAGTGGGACAACTGTAATCTACTCAATTCCTTATGAAACTTTTAGGAAGGTGTTGTGGCCCAGCAGGAGCCATTGGAGCTGCCACAGACTCCGACAGCGAGGGGGCCCTGTGAGTTGGCTCTGGAGGATGTGGAGGAACCTGGGCAGGGTTCCGACTCTAAGCAGAGAGGCTGGTTGGCCACCAGGAGGTGCCTGAGCCTTGGACCAGTGGGGAGGAGACAAGGGAGAGTGAGCCTGAGTCCAGCAGTGAGTTGTTCCTGGATGCCCGGCATCGAAGAGCTAATAGGCGTAAGGAACAGTTGTGCAGTTACAGGAGGTAATTGCACTCAGCTGGTGGTCATTAGGCTCCTCTCCAGACTATAAAAAGACTACTTGTGCACACACCCCTCTTTGCAGAAGTCAACGCATTGACTAAAAGTTGGAGAACTTTTGTAACTACCTTGGCAGGCGGGATTGCTGCCAAGGTTTGTCTGAGTTGTTGCCAAGGTCCTTATCTGTTTGTTATGCTTGGCTTTCAGCCACCAATGTTTTGGTTTCTTGCTATTAAAGTACGTTCCAGTTAAGCTTGTCTCAGGATTCGTTACTGGACGGAGGAGGAGGTCAGAACAGAAGGGATGGAAAGGAGCTCTGAACCTTAGGTCTAACATGGGTCAGACCTACCACTAGATAGAATACACCAGGACAGAAATCCCACAGGAATGTTGAACCTACTTTTATTGAGATTGGCTATAATAACACAGGAACTTGTAGTCTGCTTGTAATGTACCACTTCCTCCTTCTTACTTCAATGATTGAGGGAGGTGTCTCCTCCTCTCTATAAACACATATACACAAAGACACAGACATGCATATAATTGTATCAGAGGTGGGTTGCTCCCGGTTCAGCCCAGATTGGGCAAACTGGTAGTAGCAGTGGTGGGAGGCTCCACCCACCTGCCCAGACGCTTCAGCGCAGAAGCATCATGTGCACACACGAGTGTGCATGGGTGCATGCCCAAACCAGTATTAAAAAAATTGTCAACTCACCACTGAATTGTATGTTATGTTATGTATGTATGTATGTATGCATAGACATATTTCTCAATGCATTCTACAGGAAAAATACAAGAACTATATTTATCATTTTGACGAATGTACCAGAAAATGTATATTTTAATGGTTAATTTTTGGCTCAAAGACCTTATAAAAGAAAGGGAAAAAGATTCTTTGCTCTGGACTGTGCTCTTTGAAACACACCTTTTCGAAGAATTAGGAAAACCTAACAATAACAATGATATGTATATACAGTTGTTTGTTCACTGCAGTGGTGGGATTCAGCCAGCTCGCACCTATTTGGGAGAACTGGTTGTTAACTTTCTAAGCAGTTTGGAGAACCTGTTGTTGGAAGAAATCTCCTTTTGTTTTTTTCCCACTTTACAGGGCTAATCCTGTAAGGAAGGCAGGAAGGAAACGTTCTGGTGTTGTTTCTAGCCTAATTTTTATTGCCCTGCTTAGAGAAACTGCCTCTCTGGTTAACCCTGATTACATTGTAACAGCTAAGGCAAAGCGCCCATCGACCTGAGTGACCTTGAGTTGGCCACGCCCACCCAGTCACATGACCACCGAGCCCCACCTACCCAGATGGTCATTAGGGCAGAGAACCGCTTGTTAAATTATTTGAATCCCACCACTGGTTCAGTGAGAATTAGTATTAACCAATAGGCTAGATCATGGGTGTCAAATTCAATTGTGAATTTATGTCGATTCGTATCATGATATTTTTTGACTTTGCGGACCCAGGGTGGGTGTGGTCTACATGTGAGGCATCCGCCCCGCGGGCTTCCAGGTTGACACCCCTCTGCTAGATCATCATCATCACCGTCACCATCCCTACCACTTATGCAATTTTTATTTTTCATGTTTTTAACCACCATCTTCCTCAAATTGATTTTCTTCCATCCTCATTTTTTTTAAAAAAAAATCCATTTGAGGATACCATTTTCATCTAGATATAGCAGGTTTTTGCTGTGTTGATGTTTAGATACGTGTTCGCCAATTGTAGAAGATATATTGGCGCAGGATTGTATCTTTAAGCATTAGTTTGAGCTTTCTATAGGCAAAAGCATCTGAATGTTTTAGAGGTTAAGGAGAGGGTTTTTTTTGCCATTGGTCCTTGCTATATTTAAGTAAACCTAACAGGTCTGTAATCCTGTGACGGGCTTATTAATGAGTTGGGCATGAAGCCAGATCTATCAATTTGTAGCTGGGACTTAAACAAGACCTTCAGCTTGGTAACAGATGGGATTGTGTTCAAAGATGATCCAGACTTTTGGGGTGATAATGATATTAACATAATTTATGTAACCTGTCATCTGTCCCTTAATTTTTGATGAAGTGCCTCAATTATTCAAAAGTATATTTTTTTACTTCGGATAAAACCCTCTCGCTACTGGGGCTCTATGAATATTTGAAGTTGTTACTGTGACTTCTGTTTAAAGCTGCATTTATTAAAACATGAAACTAAATGCCCTTTGTTTCCAGTTGTTTGACAAACCAGAGATAGTAATTGCTTTAAGTGAGAATTCAGTGGCATGGTTTTCTTTGAAAAAGAAAGTTTTAATGCCAAAATAAATCATTCTTCTGCTGTGATAATTATATCTTCAGATCTGTTTCCTCCAATTAGTACCTTGGATTACCTAAGTAGTATAATCAACATGCAACATTTGATGGAACTCCAGTGTTGATCTTTATTTGATACAATGTTACCGTTCATTTTTATTTTTCCTCCTATAAAAACAGAAATGGATTTATTTTTTTATGAAAATCTGTTGATTCAGTTCACAATTAAGTGTGAAATATGCAGCAGATGGTGAGACTTGTAATCATTCTATCAGTCTAATAGTACACTGCCTTTATTTCAGAATCTGCTTTTTCCCAAAGATTGCGTTGGGATGGAGCCATATTGACAGCTGGTTATTCCTAAAGTGGTTAGTTTGATATACCTCATCTATTAAATTCTGTACAATTTCCAAAATAACAGATGACAAATGCAATGGACCACCTGGGAAAAAGGATCTTCACTCAAAAGCTTAAACTGGTTGTTTCTTTTGTCTTGCAGAAATGAATATGCACGTTGCTTTGGAATCTTTTAGCATACCTATGTGTCACATGCCAAAAGTATGTTTATTTTTTTTTAAAAAAAACCTTTCCTTCCTTCTTTCTTTCTTTCTTTCTTTCTTTCTTTCTTTCTTTCTTTCTTTCTTTCTTTCTTTCTTTCTCTTTCTCTTCCTCTCTTCTTTCTCTTTCTTTCTTTCTTTCTCTCTCTTTCTTTCTCTCTTCCTTCCTTCCTTTCATCCTTCTTCCTTTCTTTTTCTTTCTTTCTCTCTTCTTTCTCTTTCTTTCTTCCTCTCTCTTTCTCTCTTCCTCCCTTTATCCTTCTTTCTTTCTTTCTTTCTTTTTCTTTCTTTCTTTCTTTCTTTCTCTTTCTTTCTCTCTTTCTTCTTTCTCTTTCTTTTTCTCTCTTTCTTTCTCTCTTCCTTCCTTTCATCCTTCTTTCTTTCTTTTTCTTTCTTTCTTTTCTCCTTCTCTTTCTTTCTTCTTTCTCTTTCTTTCTTTTTTTCTCTTTCTTTCTCTCTTTCTTCTTTCTCTTTCTTTCTCTCTCTTTCTTTCTCTCTTCCTTCCTTCCTTTCATCCTTCTTTCTTTCTTTTTCTTTCTTTCTTTTCTCCTTCTCTTTCTCTCTTTCTTCTTTCTCTTTCTTTCTTTCTTTCTTTCTTTTTCTCTTTCTTTCTCTCTTCCTTCCTTTCATCCTTCTTTCTCTTTCTTTCTTTCTTTCTTTCTCCCTCTCTTCTTTCTCCTTCTCCCCTCTCCCTTCTCTTGCTTTTTTTTCTTTCTCTCTTTTTTCTCTCCACTCTTTTTCTTTCCCACATATTATGCATGTAGAAAAAGAAGGCTCCTGGACAGAAATCTCTTTCATTCAGTTATAATACTGAACAAACCACAGAAAGACTTATATCATTTAACAATAGCAATAGCACATAGACTTATATACCACTTTACAGTGCTTTTACAGCCTTTTCTAAGCAGATTACAGAGTCAGCTTATTGCCCTCAACAATCTGGGTCCTCATTTTGCCCATCTCGGAAGGTTGGAAGGCTGAGTCAACCTTGGTGAGATTTGATCTGCCAAACTGCGGTGGTCAGTAGAAGTAGCCTGCAGGATTGCACTCTAACCATGCACTACCACAGCTAATAACAACAAGTAGGTATATTAAGGGCGTACCACATAAATAGGGAAAAAAAATCAATAACTATTGATTGTTGGCCATTAATCTAATTTTGAAGAGGAAATACCCACAATGTTAGTTGTGAAAGATATGAACCTCACATTAATTTCCAATTGATTTATTGCTCCTGCCTATCCACAGGTATCTAGACAACTCACGGTCAGCATTATTTTGGTGCTACCTGGGAGTTAACAGAATTCAAGAGGGTTGAACTTAGACCATTTGTGGGAACGTCAAGACTCCGGGCTAAATCCTCTTTTGACTCCATGCTCAAGCTCTGCCACTTCTTCTCCTACACTTACTGAATGTTGGCTGGACCTGGTATCAACACTTCAATCAATTTGTGGGATCAGGTCATATAACCAGGTCTGGATATTCGCTCTTATGAGTCAGGTCAAAGTGGATATACTATACATTCCTACACATTTATTTCTTTATTTAAAACATTTATCCAGTTGTCTTTCTTGCAACCCGCTCCGGGGGACTCTAATTAAATGTTAAAACACTGTAAAATCATAATAAAATCATAAAATGAACCTCATCAAAACATTAAAATCATATTGCATTAGATTCATATGCAGCCCTTCTCTATATCCTACCATGAGTTTAGAATGTGTCGGTAGATCACATTAATGTGCTGTCTTCTTCATAAGAGCCAAGGTGGCGCAGTGGTTAGGGTGCAATACCGCAGGCCACTTCAGCTGACTATTATCTGCAGTTCAGCGGTTCTAATCTCACCGGCTCAAGGTTGACTCAGCCTTCCATCCTTCCGAAGTGGGTGAAATGAGGAGCCAGACTGTGGGGGCGATATGCTGACTCTGTAAACCGCTTAGAGAGGGCTGAAAGCCCTATGAAACGGTATATAAGTCTAACTGCTATTGCTATTGCTATTGCTATTGTAGAAATTCTTTTGCATGGAAGACTTCCTGTCTGGGTCATTATGTTGTGAAAGATCAAAGTGGATATACTATACATTCCTACACATTTATTTCTTTATTTAAAACATTTATTCAGTTGTCTTTCTTTCTTTCTCTGCATATAGCAGAGGAATTCTGGGAGTTGAACTCCACAAGCCTTAAAGTTACCAGTCTAGAGACCCCTGATATAGGGGGTCTCATCCCAAACAGGAATGTGCAAACCATGAATATTACTCAATCCAATATATATCACAGGTATGAACGTTAATATTTATAAAATGTTTAAGGCCACTTCAGCTGACTGTTATCTGCAGTTCAGCAGTTCTAATCTCACCGGCTCAAGGTTGACTCAGCCTTCCATCCTTCCGAGGTGGGTGAAATGAGGACCCAGACTGTGGGGGCGATATGCTGACTCTGTAAACCGCTTAGAGAGGGCTGAAAGCCCCATGAAGCGGTATATAAGTCTAACTGCTATTGCTATTAATTCACATACTTTTTTTAAAAAAAATGAAAGCATAGGAATAAAAACAACAACCCTTCATTAAAGACAGAATAGAATCAGGGTTTTTTTTTAAAATCAATTCTTTCACAGCTGGCCCAGGGCAAAATAAGTTATTCTACTTTCTAATTTTTTGGAATTTATAAAACAAAAATGCTAGTTTGGATATTGGCCTAGCAGTAGCACCTAATTAACTTTCCTATACTGAAGGCTTTTGTGGGATAGCAGAGGTAATTTCTCATCTGACAAGCTTAATTATACTTGTAATTATACATCTCTGTTAGCTTTCTTTACATGGCAACAATGTAAAGTAATTAGTAACAACCTTAGACCTTGTGATTCTTGGGTTCAGAACATAGGCATGTGCACGTTTAAATGGGAAGAAAATCTTTACATTACAATAAGAGTTGCAGGATATCCCCCCTCTGTTACTCATATTGAGACAGGAATCATTTTCTCAACCAATCAAATAAAAAATATGAAGCAAATATTATTGCTGGGGTAGCAAATTTCATTTGAAAATGTCAAGTTAAAGGAATAATTCACTACTTCAGAATCATGGTGGTTTTTTTTAGCCTTTTGACACACACACACAAAAGTCAGAGTTAAGCTCTATTAATCTAGATGTTCTCCATTGGGGGTCATTGTGTTAGGATCCACTGAGGGCTTATACCAAGCCTGGATAATTGGTGACCAAGCAATCATAAACCATTGTTTTTTGATGATTTCATTCATTCATTCATTCATTCATTCATTCATTCATTCATTCATTCATTCATTTATTCATTTATTATATTTATATGCCGCCCTTTTCCCCTGAAGGGGACTCAGGGCGGCTTTATTTCATCCCATAAGTGTTAAACAACCGATATAAAAATATATTTAGAAACATTAATATAAACAATATTTAATTAATAACAAAAAAAAATATTACCCAGCAATCAGAGCAGTACCACTATCTTTACATCAAGAAAATAACACCTTTTCCTGCACATTTAAATATGCTAGGAATCTACATTTTTCTCTCAAGTATACAGTGAAGTCTTAATAGCAAGATCCTCCGATAAAGATCCAGAGCAATTGATATCATACAACGTGAAATATGCAGTAACGTCCATTTCCTTCTTGATAATGCCATTAAGCAAATTCATGTTTCTAAACTTCAGGTTGGCCCCAGTCTATTATGAGGGAAATTTGAGGCAAGGGAGGAAGCAGGAAATGAGAGATACAGGTTGATGAATGTGGAAGCTTGATCTAGGTTTAGGTTTATTGGTTTTGTATGCCGCCCACTCCCGAAGGACTCCGGGCGGCTCACAATAAACAGGAGAGGGAATAAATAAGACAATACAAACAATTTTAAAAACCACAACAGTCACAATTAAGACGGGGCTGGGTGCTTTAACAGCCCCCAGCCTGCCGGAACAGCCAGGACTTAGTAGCTTTACGGAAGGCCGGGAGGGTAATAAGGGAGGGATCTCCACGGAGAGCTCGTTCCAGAGGGCCAGAGCAGCAACAGAGAAGGCTCTCCCCCGGGGGGTCGCCAGCCGGCATTGGCTGGCAAATGGAACTCGGAGAAGGCCAAGCCTGTGCGATCGAATTGGTCTTTGGGAGGTAATTGGCAGGAGGCAGTCTCTCAGGTACCCAGGTCCGATGCCATGTAGGCCTTTATAAGTAACAATTAGCACCTTGAAGCGAGTCCGGAGGCCAATGGGCAGCCAGTGCAGCTCGCAGAGGATAGGTGTAACGTGGGTGTACCTAGGTGCACACACAATCGCTTGCGCAGCTGCATTCTGGACTAGCTGAAGTCTTTGAACACTTTTCAAGGGCAGCCCCATGTAAAGCGCATTACAGTAGTCCAGTCTTGAGGTCACGAGGGTGTGAGTGACTATCTGAAGTGCCTCCCGGTCCAGATAGGGTCGCAATTGGTGCACCAGGCGAACCTGGGCAAAGGCCCTCCTGGTCACAGCCGATAACTGGTGATCTAAAGTCAGCTGTGGATCCAGGAGGACTCCCAAATTGCAAACCCTCTCTGAGGGGCGTATAATTTCACCCCCCAGACTGAGAGATGGAGGCAGGCAGGCAGGCAGGCAGGCAGGCAGGCATAAGACAAATATCAGATGATGAATGGATGAGTGGGTGTATGGATAAATGATTATAGAGATAGAGATAGAGATAGAGATAGAGATAGATAGAGATAGATAGAGATAGAGATAGAGATAGAGATAGAGATAGAGATAGAGATAGAGATAGAGATAGAGATAGAGATAGAGATAGATAGATATTAGCTAGATCAATAAATAGATTGGATGGATGGATGGATGGATGGATGGATGGATGGATGGATGGATGGATGGATGGACGGACGGACGGACGGACAGACAGATAGATAGACAGACAGACAGACATCAGATGATGAATGGATGAGTATGGATAGAAGATAGATGATAGATAGATAGATAGATAGATAGATAGATAGATAGATAGATAGATAGATAGATAGATAGATAGATAGATATTAGCTAGATCAATAAATAGATTGGATGGATGAGTGGATGGATGGATGGATAGATGGATGGGTGAGTGGATGGATAGGTAGGTAGACAGACAAACAGACTGACAGCCAGAAAGATATCAGATGATGAATAGATGAGTGGGTGTATGGATAGATGATAGATAGATAGATAGATAGATAGATAGATAGATAGATAGATAGATAGATAGATAGATAGATAGATAGATAGATAGATATTAGCTAGATCAATAAATAGATTGGATGGATGGATGGATGGATGGATGGATGGATGGATGGATGGATGGACAGACAGATATCAAATGATGAATGGATGAGTGGGTGTATGGATAAATGATTAGACAGACAGACAGACAGACAGACAGACAGACAGACAGACAGACAGACAGACAGACAGACAGATAGATAGATAGTTACTATAGGTTACTAGCCTACATCATGTCAGCTGAGGCTCTTTTTTTGTATTGATTGTTGTAATAAAGAAATTGTTCCTGTAAAATCTGGAATTCTGCCACAAGTCTTTAGGTATCTAAGCAGTCTAGGCAGAGCTCACATCCTGGACCTCTGGGACTGGTGAGTAACCATTATTAAAATCTTCTTTTGAAATGAGGCACTTGGGTGGTAAAATCCATCCCTTTCGCCTCCCTTCTGTTTTGGTGTGCTGGGACTATAGGAGAAAGGAGGAAAGGATCTTTAAAGCAGCATCATATGAAAGGCACAGAAAGCAAAGCTGTTGCTTTTGTTGCCTGCTTTTTGAAATCTGTTTTGACAGAAGAAGGAATAAGAAGTGTGCCAACAAATCATAATGCAACCAAAAGATAAGCCTTTGTTCTTGCAACTTGAATGGGTTTGGCGTGCAAAATTATAAAGCATCAAGATAAACCATGAAAGCAGAAATTAAGTAATGAACACAAAAATGATGGTTCTTGTATAATTAGAGAGCTGACAAAAAAAAACGTGACTAGAAGTTATCAATGAATCAATGCATCCATGGCAGAAAAATAATAAATCTTTTTCCCAGCACTGCTACCTAGAAGTGCTTAATCGGCTAAAAAAAATAGCCATTAATACTGAGACATTTTTTTTCCAACCAAGTAAATTCTGAATGACATGTCAGAATGAGTTCTGGTGACACAAGAATACTATGAAGAGTTTGCTTGCTTGGTTCATAACCAAGTGAATGGCTTGGCAACTGCATTTCTAATGTATTATTGTTTTCCATATAAACAGTGTACGGAAACTGATTTCACCACCTCTTACTACTCTTCTTCTGCGTGACCCGTCAAAACCGCGGAGGACGTCATCACAGCGCGACGAAAAAAATTAAAAATTGAAATAAAATTAAAATTAAAGCAAGCCGATTCACATAAAGGTAAGGGTTAGGTTTAGGTTTAGGTTTAGGTTTAGGTTTAGGTTTAGGTTTAGGTTTAGGGTTAGGGTTAGGGTTAGGGTTAGGGTTAGGGTTAGGGTTAGGTTAAGGGTTAGGTTTAGAGCGTTAGGGTTATGTTTAGCATTAGGTTAAGGGTTAGCGTTAGGTTTAGCGTTACGTTAACGGTTAGGTTTAGGGTTAGATTTAGGGTTAGGTTAAGGGTTAGGTTTAGGGTTAGGTTTGGGGGGGTTAGGGTAAGGTTTTCGCTTTATTTTTACATTTTTCGATCACAGCGCGATGTTTTCGTCGCGCTGTGATGACGTCAAATGCGCGCTTTCGTCGAGCGCGATTTTATCCTCCGCGGTTTTGTGGTGGAACCTTTCTTCTGCTGGGACAGAAGCTTTCCGTTTTCATCTCATTGACGGTGAGCTTTAGAATTTCTTTTGATTGGGTTTCTCAGATTAATGGAACCTTCTGAGATGGTTAGCATTGCTGATTTTGGCTATGTAATAGCACACTACCTTGGCTGCTCTACCCCTTGTCAGGGTTCCAAGTAACACCCCCAAAGAAAGAAGACCACGATGCTTGAGTTTCCTCAAAGTTCATATTGTCCTATTGGCACATCAGGGAAAATCCAAATCTGAAAGTTTCCAGGTTTTCCCCACCCAAAAGAAAGTTCAAGTCCCTGCCGAGCACACTCACGTCCATCACATGGTCCAATCAGGCACCACCCAAAACTGAAGATACCTCCCAGTCACCCAATCACAGCTGCAGGGCAAGATGGCCTTGAATTTCTGAGAAAGCATGTTATTTTGACTATATATCACCCATACTCTATGTAATCCGACTCCCACTTTCCCACAGTAGAAAATGTGGCAGGCCTGAAAGTCCAAAGTAAAAGATGGCTTCCAGGTCAGACTCCCCATCCTTCTCAAAATGCCCAGTTGTAGGAGTTCCCCCAGGGCTGGGTTTCAACCGGTTCGCAGCGGTCCCTGCGAACCAGTTGGTCGGCGAACCCGGAAGTAAGTAACTTCCAGGAACGGCGAAGGGCTCACCCGCCCGCCCGCGCTCCTTACCCAGTTTTGACGAGTTCTGCGCTTCCATGCATGCGCAGGACGCATACAGCGCCTGCGCAATCCTCCAGGAGCAGCTGGAGCATCGCACAGACGCTAGTACGCATGCGTGCACCATGCGCGTGCACGAGGACGCCGCCGGCCCCGTTCCAACCGAACCGGTTGGAACGGGGCGAGAAACCCACCCCTGAGTTCCCCCCAACATTTTCCCTTGGGAAGCCATTGAATTGCAGTAGCCAAGGATTGCTGCAGAGTTGCTTGTGCAGTCCTCAGCTTACGACCACGTCTGAGTCTAACATTTTTGTCGCTAAGCCAGAAAAGGGAGTTTTACCCCATTTTGTCACCATTTTTGCACAGTCGTTAAGAGAATCCATGCAGTTGTTAAGTTGGTTAACACGGTAGTTAAGGGAATCTGGCTTCCCCATTGACTTCGCTTGTCAAAAGGCCACAAAAGGGGATCCCAAGATCCCAGGACACTCCATCATATCATAAATGCATGCCAGTTGCCAAGCATCCAAATTTTGATGACATGACTGTGGAGATACTGCAAAGGTCATAAGTATGAAAAATGGTCCGAAGAGCCACTTTTTTTCAGTGCTGTTCAGAGGTGGGTTCCTCCATGACCTGACAATTGCGCGTTAGACAAATGCGCGGCAACAAAACCGTGACATCAAAATCGCGCCCACAAAAGCGCGCCAACAAATGCATGTGACAAATGCGCACCGACAAAAGGGCAATTAGGGTTATAGTTATGGTTATAACATTGTTTTCACGTCCCACTATGTTGTTTGTTGATGGCACGCTTTTGTCAGCGCGCTTTTGGTGTCATGGTTTTGTTGCCGCGGTTTTGTCGGTGCGCATTTGTCTAGCGCACATTTGTTGGTGAACCGGGTTCCTCTGAACAGCACCAGTTCGGCTGAACCAATAGTAACTTGGTCACCTGGGTTGCTGGAACCGGCAGAGACCCAGGCCTGCCACGTCCCTGAACCAGTTTTTACGGTGACACTGTATGTGCCACCATCTTATTTTCGCCTTCTGCGCATGCACAGAGCAATTTTTGTTGCATTGCGCATGCACGCAGAGCGTGCATGAAGCACGCACGTGTGTTGTTTCCCTGAGTGAACCGGCAGTAGCAGCAGCCGGAACCCACCCCTGTTGCAGTTGGAACATCATACACTAAATGAATGTCAAGAATTACCTGTACTTACCCCAATCCCTTGGCTAACTCAAAATCAACATAACTTCAAACCCTTTTGATGGTACTGAGCAGAATTTCATAGAAATGTTATTCCTTGAAAAGTAAAACTAAGACTCGTTTTTTGTTTCTTGTTTTTTTTTATAACGGGTTGAAGGAGAATGATGATGATGAGGATGAGCAGATTTTCTTTTCTTCTTTTGGCCTTGCGCTTCACTATTGGATTGTTAACAAATAATCACCATACGATGATCCAGTGGTGGGTTTCAAAAAAAAATTGAACCTACTCTGTGGGTGTGGCCTCCTTTGTGGGAGTGGCTTGCCGGCCATGTGACCTGGTGGGAGTGGCTTGCCGGCCATGTGTTTTCTCTCTCCCCCCCCTCTCTCTCTCCTTCCTTTTGTCTCTGTCCCTTTTTCCTTTTTTTCTTTCATCTGTCTCTCACTTTTTCTTTTTTTATTTATTTATTTCTTCCTTTTTTCTTTCTCTTTCTCTGTCTGTGTCAGTCTGTCTGTCTGTCTGACTGTCTGTGTGTGTGTGTGTGTGTGTGTCAGTGGTGGGTTACAAAATTTTTTGGAACCTCTTCTATAGGTGTGGCCTGCTTTCTGGTGGGACCTCTTCTAACCGGTTCGGTAGACTTGACGAACCGGTTCTACCGAACTGATGCGAACTGGTAGGAACCCACCTCTGATATGATCCATCAATTGCACTTCATTACTGTAGGGTGTGAAGCCTAACTACCGGTAATTGCTTCCTAATAACCCACCTTAACATGACATGTGAATTCAGTTCACCTCTTATGTTAGTTCTTGAACAACTGAAAAATTGTAATTACTTTTTCTCTCTACGAAGTTTCCCAACTGCGCCGTAAACGTCTTGGTTGTTGGCCTTCTGTTCCAAGGCTTACCGATTTCAAATTGCTGTAATTGTAGCTGTATTCTGTATTCAGAGATTTGAGCGAGCAACTTGTGCGGCACATATATTTTTTTTATTTTGTCATATATGAAAGGATTCTATTCTCCCTTTGGGAGAGAAATTCTCCCTCATGCTGCTTTCTCCACAGCATGATATCCGGGAAAATCTCTCATCAGAAGGTTAGAAAAACAAAATAAAACAGAATACAATAGAAAATGTTTTATAGCTTCAAATATATTGGTTGTACCAGGTGCCCAATTTAATGATATCACCATTATAGGACTAGTCGTATCAATAATGAATGAGATTTTATACTTTCTTTCTCAGTTATTGTGAAAGTCAAAGACTTTCTGAGAAATAAAGTAAATGGGATTGGCTTATAGCTGTATTGTGCCATAATGTTACAAACGACCCCTGTTTCGTCAATCTCAGTAAAAGTCGAGAATCATTAAAGATATGTGTTTGTGGAAAGTAAAGCAAATGTTAAGAGGCTCAAGACTACATTATGGCTACTGTAGAATACTTCTAAAGTGTTCTTTTTGGGTTATATTATAGCAGCAGATTGAGGTTTGGTTTAGCAATCTACTTACGAAAGACCAGGACTCGAGACCACGAAGGTGCGAGAGAAACAGGTTTATTGATGCATCGAGTTCAGCGTGCTCACACACCAAAATCTGAACTGCCTGGGCTACACCCTGGGCAGTGATTTTATACCTTTAATCAAACTTCGTCAATCAAGAGGCGTTACAATAGGCATATTCATATAGATTGTCCAAGCCCCCTGCTTAGGACAGGGAAGTACATTTTGGAAAAGTACAGAAGCAGAAATGAATCTTAAAAGTCTTAAAAACAGGATGAGAAAATGCTAAGGTGATTCCTACATTATTCTGCAATTTTGCTATTCTCAGTATCTTACACCCATGTTGATTTCCTGTGCCATCCTTGTGCAGTAGCTTGCAACATGTTCCAGTAATATTTGTAATATTTATGAGGAAGTTTGAAGTAAAGTGCACTAAAGCTAAATGTCAAGCTAATATGAAGTTATAGTTTTCAGCATATTAAGGCCCCCTCCACCTGGCAGATCCCTGAGGGTTTTTACCTGTGTACCCCCTCCTGCCTCAATATATTTTCATTCAGAGTAGAAGAATTAGCACTGAATATGGATTCAGGCCATAATGCAATGATTTCCTTTAAAAATAAATAAATTAAGGACATATAGACCAATGCACATAAACACTGATTTGATAGCAATAGTACTTAGACTTATATTCTGCTTCACAGTGCTTTACAGCCCTCTCTAAGTGATTTACAGAATCAACATATTGCCCCCAACAATCTGGGTCCTCAATTTACTGACCTTGGAAGGATGAAAGGCTGAGTCAACCTTGAGCTGGTGAGAGTCGAACTGCTAAACCTCAGGCAGCCGGCAGGCAGCAGAAGTACTGCATTCTAATCACTGCGCCAACATGGCTCTTAATATTGATATTATTCTTCATGGCATTACTTTTTTCTCTTTTCACCAATGGCTCTTGTGACTGTAATCTACGGCTGGGGTTCGGTAGGTAATCTTATGAAAAATATCAAAGCTATCCCACATTTGTGATGGCTGATAAACAAAATTGCATGGGCCTTAATTACCCATGTATGGATAATTAAGGTGAAGTACTAGAATAACAGAATTGGAAGGGACCTTGGAGGTCTTCTAGCTCAATCCTTTGTTCAAGCAGGAGATTCTATACCATTCCGGGCAAAGGGCTGTGCAATCTCTTCTTTAAAATGTCCAGTTATGGAGCACCAATCCCTTCTGAAAGCAAGTTGTTCCACTGACTAATTGTTCTCACTGTCAGGAATTTTCTTTTTTCCCCTAGGTTGGTTCTCTCTTTAATTAGCTTCCATCCATTGCTTCTTGTTCTGCATTCAGGTATCTTAGAGAATAGTTTGATTCCCTCTTCTTTGTGGCAACCCCTGAGATATTGGAACACTGCCATCGTGTTTTCTCTAGTTCTTCTTTTCATTAAACTAGGCACACCCAGTTCATTATATGTTTTAGCCTTCAGTCCATTGTATCACACTCCATGGCACGACAAAACCACGGTCCACTAAAGCGCGCCCGATTAAAGCGCGTACCTGACGTCATCATCAGCACGACAAATACGACCGCGGAGAAAAAAGGGCGCTTTAAAAAGCGCTTTTAAAGCAAGCCGATTCACGTTAAGGTAAGGGTTAGGTTTAGGGTTAGGGTTAGGTTAAGCGTTAGGGTTAGGTTTAGGGTTAGGTTAAGGGTTAGCGTTAGGTTTAGCGTTAGGTTAAGGGTTAGGTTTAGGGTTAGGTTAAGGGTTAGGTTTAGGGTTAGAGTTAGGGTTAGGTTTCGGGGGGTTAGGTTTAGGTTTACGCATTAATTTTAGCTTTACAGCTCACAGCATGCTTTTTTCGTCGCGCTGTGATGACGTCAGGTACGCGGTTTCGTCGATCGCGCTTTAGTCGACCGCGATTTTGTGGTGGAACCTCACACTCATATCAGAAGCACCAAGGCACTTCCAGGTTGAAAGTATTAACCAATGACACCACCATTGCCCAGCAGATACCCAGCTAGGGGTTCCTTTCAGCACTTTGGCAGGAGCTGGAGCAAAGGATGGGAGCTCAACCTGCCCCATGGCAGCACTTGGGTCTCAACACAGGCTTGCTAACTTCCAACCCAGAGACCTAACTATGCAAGTCACTATACTCCTGTGCCTCCAGTCCCTGATAACAGAATAACAGTTGGAAGGGACCTTACAGGACTTGTAGTCCAGCCTGATGCTCATGTCAGAAAAAGCAAAACAGAAGGGGAAAAATGACCTTGAGCGAAGGAAAGTTTTGAACAACAACATGGAAATAAGTGGTGGATGTTGATCAAACCAATGTATAAAAGTAGCAAAATATTTAACGCAACTGTAGCATTGCTGAGATTCAGTTATTGTACTAAAATTGTGCAATTGTTGGCTGAGAGCTTTTGAAAAGGCAAAGTGCAAAAGCACTAAATAAGACTGAATTGGTATGTAATTAAAGGAAATGTTTCCTTAGATCTTAATACATTGCTTGCATTATTAATATTAGTAGAATTGTCTCTTCGAGAAAGAATGCAATTAGGAATAAAGTAGACAGCAAGGAAAATGCAAATGAAATCATAAGTATTGGCAATTTCTTTCCACTAAAATGAAATATACAGATAATTAACATTCTTCCTAGTTTGCAAAGAAGCTTATAATTTAGGAATGAACTATACATGATGATGAGACCTTTTATTAGAACTATCTTAATTCTTATTGTCCTTACGGAAAACGTATATAGAGGTGAGGAAGGCACAGGATGGACAGGACATGGTGAAAACAACTGGCTCCAGGTTTACAAAGCAGAGGAACACGGCTTCACCCTCTCCCTTTATTTATTCAATCTATTTAGATTTTTTTGATTTGTTTATTATTTATAGGCCGCCCTTTTCCCTGAGGGGACTCAGGGCGGCTTACAATTTGTGGGGAGGGGAATACAAGACAAGACATGAGACAATACATAAGTAAAAATAGAACACAACATTCATTCATCATTCGGGTGGGGACGGATTAGAATCTTTATCCCCAGGCCTGACGGGATAGCCAGGCCTTGAGGGCTGTGCGGAAGGTCTGGACGGTGGTGAGGGTGCGAATCTCCACGGGGAGATCGTTCCAAAGGGTCGGAGCTACTATGGGCAGAATTTACATTAAGGGAAGTTGGAAGAAGATTGGTATGGTTTTAAAATTGGAAGAAATATCAATAACCTTCATATACTGCTGACACTACACCAATAGTCAAAAAAATGCAAATAATTTGCAAGGTCTAGTAAAATGGAATAAAATACAATATAAAGAATATCACACTAATGACAACAGAGAGAGCAACCAACCTTAGAACTGACAATGAAGATATCAAAGTGGTGAATAACTTCTGCCTCTTAGGATAGCAATAGCACTTAGACTTATATACCACTTCACAGTGCTTTGCAGCCCTCTCTAAGCAGTTTGCAGAGTCAGCAAAACAACAATCTGGGTCCTCATTTTACTGACCTCAAAAGGATGGAAGACTGAGTCAACCTTGAGCCTAGTGAGATTTGAACTGCTAAACTGCTGTCAGCAGGCAGTAAACAGAAATACTGCATTCTAATCACTGCACCACCAGGGCTCATCAATATCAACAGTAAAGAAACAAGCAATCAAGAAATAGGGCACAGATATACATGACAAAATAGCTAGAAAGGCCTTAGAAAAGATATTCAGATTCTGTGATATATATATACAAGTAGTTTCTGTTTGTTGACCATAATTGATTCTGTTGACTCAGTTATTAAACTTTAGTGACTATTTATGATTTGACTTCGATTTTCCTTTGCTTTTTGCTCTTTCCATCAGCTGAACTGGGCTTTTTTTTCTTTCTTTCTCTCTGGGGACATCTTGGCATGGGGTAAATAACATAGTGAAAATTAGAGCAGATTATATGCAGGTTGCCATTAATCTGTGTGTCAACACTTAATTAAGAATTGCAGGAAGGATTCCAAAAAAATGTGAATGCTCAGAGACAAGCCAGGATGGCAATAAATCTTGGAAAGAGTTTATTAAGAAATTGTCCCTGAATATACTTACTGCATCAGGAGGATACAACCCCCAAAGAGGTAGCTGAGTCCAAACATCTGGAAGGTTTTCAGAATTCAAGTCATGCCCAGATGTAACTTTACTCCGCCCAAGCTCTTAACTTAGAAAATAAAATGCTAAGACCAAGCAGGGACAGTTGTGTGTATCGGGAAAGATGAAAGCCAATGGCATACAGATGAGAAAGCAAAGGCCATATCTGGAGATTGACAGCTATTATAAGAAGTCAAGAGGACTTTCATTCAACTGCCAAAACCACAAATTAAAGCAAGCAGCATATCATGGTGGGAGTCCTGCCTAGACCTTGGAGCTTTGAACCTTAAATACCTTGGTAAGATCACACTTGGAATATTGCATCCAGTTTTGGTCTTCATGCTATTAATAAAATGTTGAAACTATAGAGAAGAACAACAAAAATGATTAGGAGACTGAAGCCTACAAAGAATGGCTGTGTCAGCCTCTGCTTTGCTGCTCCTTCGGCTTCCATTGAAACTCTTCCTCTCCCCCATCCCATTTTCCGTGGTGGTGCAGTGGTTAGAGTGCAGTTGTCAGCCTCTGCTTTGCTGCTGCTTCGACTGCCATTGAAACGGGGACGGGGGGGCATGGTATTTTGGAGGGGTTTACTAATTGTGCTGGAGGAAGATTCTGGAGTTCTGCTGCCTGTCGGACTGCGCATGCGGAGGAGGTTCCCGCCAAGGCCAACGGCACCGACATTCCATCTTGGTGATGCCTTTCGAAGTTATCTCACACCTGACACTTGGGAGAATTATGATTGGGCTGCAACTAGGATGCCAATGGGTGGGGAATGGGTTATTTTATATATCACTCGCTTTTGCGCCTAAATAATCAGTCTTCGCTTTGCTACGCTTCTAATCATTTATAATTAGTAAAAGTACACTTGATTTCTATCAATGGACTCTCGTGGTTTTCTTTCCTAATTATTCAATGAAGAGGTGCTGAATTAAGCATGTCTAGTTTAATGAAAAGAAGGACTAGGGTAACATGGTAGCAGTGTTCCAATATCTAAAGGGCTGCCACAAAGACTATAGGGTCAACTTATACTCTAAAGGCTGGAGAAGAAGAAATGGATGGAAACTAATCAAGGAGAGAACCAACTTAGAACTAAGAACAAAATAAATTCATAACAAAAATTTACAAATATTTATTAGAAGCAACATTAGAAGAAGAAAAAGTTAAAGGTTGCATGATAGCGTGAGCCAAAAACTTTGGTTACAACATAGATCTAGTGGATTGGGAAAGAATTTGGAACACAAATTATAAACTAACACGATCAGCAGCTCTTAAAGAAAATATATACAAAACGTTTTATCGTTGGCATTTACCACCAACAAGATTGGCTAAAATGTACCCAAACATAAAGCCGACCTGCTGGAAGTGTGAAAAAGTACAAGGGACTTATTATCACATATGGTGGACCTGCCCGAAAACACAAAAATATTGGACAAAAATTTGGAAATGGGTGCAAGAAATTACAGGAGAACAGATAAAATACAAACCCGAAATCTTTCTACTGGGAATGATCAAAGGGAAATATACAAAGAAAATTAAGTACATATTAACACATCTGCTAACTACAACTAGAATAGCATTTGCCCAATGCTGGAAACAAAATAATACCCCCTCGGATGAATTAGTGATAAAAAAAACTTTGGATTGTGCAGAGATGGACAAATTAATACTGAAATTAAAAGATAAAGAAGAGTCGGAATATTATGAAATTTGGAACAATTGGTACAAATGGCTGCAAAACAAGAATAAAATTAACTAAGCCAAAAAACTATATATATATAGTTTATATATATATAAAACTGTGTATAAAGTGTGTAAATATAGAAGCGAAATATTATATACATGGACAGGTAGGATGACATAACAATGTTGATGTAATGACTGTAAGGTGTTGTAGAAGGGAAAAATAATGAAAAAAATCTGCTATATATAAAAAAAGAACTAAGAACAAATTTCCTGACACTTAGAACAATTAATCACTGGAACAACTTGCCTCCAGAAATTATGGGTGCTCCAACATTGAAGGTTTTCAAGAAGAGATTGGAAAACCATTTGTCTGGAATAGTATAGAATTTCCTGCTTGGGCAGGAATCTGGAATGGTGGGAATATTTACAGGTTAGAAACAGGTTTAAAAGCGATAAGGTACGGTTTGGGATCTACCCAAACCCTCAGGGGCTAGATAAGATTTTGTTTGGCGGAGACAAGAAAATGTTATCGAAGATGTATCAATTTTTGACCTGCCAAGATGCTAATGAAGAGATGGATAAAAGCCTTCTAATAGCATGGGAGAGAAACTTTGGCTATGAGATTGAAATGGGCAAATGGTGGGATCTATGGAGTAAGACCATTAAACTTACAATATCTACAGCATTCAAAGAAAACATATACAAGATGGTTTATAGGTGGCACTTCCCCCCAACGAGGTTAGCCAAAATGTTTCCTGGGTTATCTCCACTGTGTTGGAAATGTGGAAGAAAGGATGGCACATTCTACCATATTTGGTGGTCCTGTACTGAGGCCACGAAATACTGGAAAAGGATTAAAAAATGGCTAAAAGAGGGCAAGCATGGAATGGAGACCCGAGAACCTTCTACTAAGCATTAAACCAGAAAACATGAGCAATTCAATATGGCATTTGAGCCTACATATAATTGTGGCCGCAAGAATAACTTATGCACAATTTTGGAAATCCACTACCATACCGTCGGAAGATGCTATAATTAAAAAGATCTATGAATGTGCAGAAATGGACAGAATGACGGGTTGGCTGAGGGACAAAGGAGAAACGGAACATTACCTTAGCTGGAACTTATGGTATATGTGGGCGACAAGGAGAAGAGCAGGGACTTAAAACGGGGAAAGTTAAAAGTGAACATGGGTATTGTAATAGATCCCTGAATTTTGTAATGAGAAGATGTGGCTTAGAAACCTAACAATGAGGAAGGAAAAAAAAAAAGTTGGGCTGTGAATGACTGTCACCGCGGGGGGGGGAGGGGGTGTATGTTTAAAATTGTATTTGTATTTGTATGTTTTACTCTTTAAAAAATGTATAACTAATAAAGATTTTTTTTTTTTAAAAAAAGAATTTCCTGCTTGAGCAGGGGGTTGGATTAAAGACCCTTCCAACTCTGTGATTCTTTGTCAGAGGCTTAGTAGAAACTAGAAATAGAAACAGCCACACTGAAGGAACACAAGTAGTGTTAGAATGCTTGGGAAATGGCAAAGGTTGTATCCTACTTCATAGACTTTGAGACTGTTATCTGAACTGACTATAAAGGATTGGGTATTAAACACATAGTTACATGACAACACTACCTTGAAAAAGTTCTAGAAGTAGGAAGTTGACTGGGAGCATACTTTCCCTATTGCAGCGGGTTGGACTAGATGACCTCCAAGGCCCCTTCCAACATTGTTACTGAGGTGTGTGCAGCCATAAAGCATAATGTAAAGATTTGCTATGCTCTATTGTGTCTAATCCGTGGAAGACAAAGGACTCTCCTATGCTTTCACCATTCTATCATCCTTGGAAATGCTCACTCCAATCCTGAAATAATTAGCAAGAAGTAAATTAATGTTTGCCTTTTCATACATTGGAGAGAAGGAGTACAAGAGAAAAAGTAGACACACAATGCATAGTACACATTGAAAGAACTGCGCTTAGTAGCCACACAGAAGCCAAAGATTGGAAACATTACATTGGAAACTGATTTGGATGTTGTCAGTTTCCCATAGCCGGTCAAGCAGTCAGAAGGTTCTAATCAACTAATTAAGTTCAGGGAGCTTAATTTGTAGTTAGCATTTTTGTTTTAGGAAAATGCTCCTGTGCAGAGAAAAGCAACTGAGGAAGAGATAGCTTGTTTAAGCAATCTTTCTGCTTTGTGAGGGTGCAAAATAGGGGGGAAATGGTCAGACACAGTTAATAAATGAAGACTGTCTGTTTCTACAAATATTAGAGTACTGAAAGGAGAAGGGGGAGTGATAGAGGGGGTGAGAGAGAGAGAGAGAGAGAGAGAGAGAGAGAGAGAGAGAGAGAGAGAGGCAGGAGGGAAAGAGCTGGTGGTTAGCAGTTAGAATGCAGCATTGAAGGCTAACTCTGCCCACAGCCAGGAGCTCAAAACAGATTGGCTCAAAATGGACTCACCCTCCATCTTTCCAAGGTTGGTAAAATCAGGACCTAAATTATTTTGGATAATATGCTGACATTGTCCACCAGCCAGAGAATGCTATAAAGCACGATAGGGCAGTATGTAAGTGTTATTGTTATTGCTCTCCCATTATTAAGTTGAAGGGAAAAAAATACAGGCTATAATATGATTAGGTCATTTTTTTTCCAAAATACATTAGGATGAAATTTACAGAAACTTATTATGCCGAATATCATAGAGGTCAGTGCACACTTATATTTAATTCTGTATGCCTTCACATCATTTTTAGTAGGTTCTTAGCTTGTTTTGCTCAAAAATAGACTGGTAAGAATTTTTTTTTTGAAAGATACTTTCTGAAATTCTGATATAATGGGATTGTTTCTTTTTTTTTTCAATGACCGTAACTGTTTTTGTTTTGGGACCCAGTGAAATGGAATTTGAAGTGTAAATGGATTCCATAATGAGCTATCTGCATGCACATAGTTTTATGGGTTTTTGTGTAAAGTAAAGGCTTGCTAGCAAGGAAGAATAAGGAATAATAAAAGCTGTCCCTTCCTCAGGGACAACAAACAATCAGCTGTTGGTTATTCTGGACGGGGGGAAAAAAGCAGAAGATAATAACCGACTAATCTTTCTCTTAAAATAAGTCCAAAAACTACTCAAGTAGATAAGGCAGCCATAAATTGTCCTCTTATATATCTATTTGGGAAGGAACCTAAGATTTATTCATGTTCTTGATACTGTATGAAATTGGTGAGTTATTGAGACCAATGCTCTCCTTCTTTGTTCTCCAACCTTTTCTTCACAATGTTTTACAAGAATACAAATGAAGAAGTGTCACCTTCTTTTTTTTGGGAAAAAAAAAAACCTTTCTGACATTCATCAAAGTTCTTGAGCTATTTATTATAATGGAATTTATTATAAAGGAAGATTTTGAAACTCTAAACAAGGGAGCATTAGTACTCTTCCAACTTGAGTGAGTTAAAACAAAATACCCATGTTGTGTGCAAGGTGGCAATCCAATAGGTTGTCTGCAACATTAGAATGATCATCTCGGTCACTGTCAAGTGCCAGGGAAATCAGGAGAGTCAGGCACTTCAAATAAGTATAAATATGTATTGCAAGCTTACACTGTGTACAAGAATCTGAGCTACTAACGGTCAAGGGAGATGAGAAGGAATTAAGAAGGCATTCAAGGTGGGTTCTTGTGGTCATGCAGGGACTCATGACTGATGACACATTTTACCCCTCCTTTATGCTCATCTTGGTCATCTCCTACAGTCACTGAAATATCAGATTTTATTTGGGTCACTGTTTCACATTAATCAAAAGATCTTCTGTGCATGAATCCAAAGTGGACAATCAAGAAGGCCAATAAATGAAAGGTTTTTGGTATGCTTAAGCAGGTCACTGTTTCAAAATGATGATTCAATCCAAGCTTTGTCAACTTATCCCATTCAAGTTCTGCAGAAAACTACACATTCCATTCTGGATTCCAGATTCATGCCAAATCAACAAAGGACCAGATATCTTTTAACCTGCAGGATTCAATGTTATCTATCTTTGCACCATTCAGCATATACTAACAATTCAATGAATGTTGAACTGTTTCTTCAAGCACAACAAGCCCAGTTTCTGAGGTGGCGCAGTGGTTAAATGCAGCACTGCAGGCTACTTCAGCTGACCGCAGTTCTGCAGTTCAAATCTTACCGGCTCAGGGTTGACTCAGCCTTTCATCCTTCCGAGGTGGGTAAAATGAGGACCCGGATTGTTGGGGGCAATATGCTGACTCTGTAAACTGCTTAGAGAGGGCTGAAAGCCCTATGAAGCGGTATATAAGTCTAACTGCTATTGCTATTGCTATTCTTCAGAAGTCTCAGTTCAAAAACCAGAGTGTCTAGGTTTCTTCTATTTCTTCAGAAGTCTCAGTTCAAAAACCAGAGTGTCTAGGTTTCTTCTATTGTAAAGATGCCCCTATTTTTTTCTTTCTACTGAAGATCCAATCTGGTCTTTGCATAATATGCAGAAAATGCACTTAACAAGTTGTAGGAGGAGAGCAGAAGAATAATAAAACTGAAATTTGTTTTCATTTATATCTGCATTTTGCTTCACTGAAGGCTTTCTAAAGACACAAGTGTCTTGTGGGTCTCAGATTTATATTCCTGCTCTATAATTAGTGAAGAAAAGGCTTTTAAAGAAAATTTTAATAATTTATTCTTTCTCACTTTATGGTTAGTTCAAATCTTTGAGTAGTAATCTGCCATTTCTATTTAATATTCCTGAGCAGAATTCATTTGCTAATTCTTTATATATATGTGTGTTTGTGTGTGTGTGTGCATTTGTATATGTGTATATGTATATACACACACACACGTGTTTGTGTGTGTGTGTGTGTGTACATATACACATATATGTATGTATGCTGGTTTTGTTGTATTCGGGTCTTTTCCCATGTAATATTGAGATTGTCTTGGCAACATTTCGGCTGGTGTTTTCAGCTTAAAGTGTGATCGGAGCTGCCGTCTTTCTATAAATCTTGGTGGAGGGGTGGAGTGCTGGCGAACCCCTCTTTTCTATTTCAGCAGCTGCTGAAGTATGGTTTTAAGCGATCACATTAATATCAAACTCAATTGTTGCTTGATGGAATCTTATGTATATACGTCCTAATTGATGGAAAATTGGAACAAGTGACTGACTTTCCCATTAGATAGGTTGTATAGAGTAACACAAACGTACTTAGGAGAAACATCTTATTTAAAAAGCATTATGTGACACCCAGGCCAGCATTAGACATTTTGATACTCTAGATTAAATCATATCCTGGCACCCTTATGATTATGTTTAATTCTTGCATAGTCTATAGAATGTGCTATATTGTTAAAATATTCATGACTTGGAGAGACATGAGACAAGGTCAGCCAATGAATAGGCATAGAAACTAAGTCAGCCAATGGGAGCTTAGTTTGCTGCTTTGAGAAGTAAACTAACAGTCTGTCTGGGCTTGTCTGCTGAAAATGAAACTAACTGCTTGTGTTTGCCTGTAACTCTCCTGCCTTGTGTTTACTAGGAAGAACCACCTGTTGGTATTGTACTTTTATTCATCTATTCTTATGTATATAAAGAAGTGAATGAATCCTGCTGCATCAGTGATCTGTGTGTTCTTCTGGATTTGAATTTATGCAACAAACTCTGACATATACTAATCACTTTTCTGGTTATTTCCACTTTGATAAGTTGATACTGTAGCTATGGACTCACTCATTCAGTACCTTTCTATCCGATTTTATTTTGCTCCAGTAATAATATCATCTTCTTAAAGTTCGTAGTTGTATTGATATTTTTTTTCAAGATTTGCAATGCCTGGTTGGTGTGTTCTTCATTACCACTCAAGCAAACCTGTGGGTAAATGTTTTGAAAATAATAGAAACTTCTAAGGGTCTGAGGAGGATCATGAGATTTCATACTCATATTGTCTATTTTGGAATCCTTTCAGTTTGGTACCACCTAAATTTTTGCACCCTAGGGAACTGCTTAGACCTGTGGTGGGTTTCAAAAATTGTTTGAACCTATTTATTTTTTATTTTTATTTTTTTATTTTATTAAGGATTTATATGCCGCCCTTTTCCCTGAGGGGACTCAGGGCGGCTTACAACAATGAAGGGAAGGGAGTGCAAGACAAGACTTGAAAAAAAAGAATCGTGATTAAAAGAAATTAAACCATAAAAATACAACATTCACTCAACATTCGGGCGGGGTGAGAAATAATCCTATCCCCAGGCCTGACGGGATAGCCAGATCTTGAGGGCTGTGCGGAAGGCCTGGACTGTGGTGAGGGTACGGATCTCCACGGGGAGGTTGTTCCATAATGTCGGAGCTGCAACAGAGAAGGCTCTCTTCCGCGTAGTCGCCAGTCGGCACTGACTGGCGGATGGAATTCGGAGGAGGCCTACTCTGTGCGATCTGATGGGACGCAGGGAGGTGATTGGCAGGAGGCGGTCTCTCAAATAGTCAGATCCACTACCATGGAGCGCTTTATAGGTAGTAAGTAAGACCTTGAAGTGCACCCGACGATCCACAGGTAGCCAGCGCAGCTCACGGAGGATTGGTGTAATATGGGCGAACCGTGGTGCGCCCATAATCACTCGCGCGGCCGCGTTCTGGACTAGCTGAAGTCGCCGGATGCTCTTCAAGGGCAGCCCCATGTAGAGCACATTGCAGTATTCCAGCCTAGAGATCACAAGGGCTCGAGTGACTGTTGTGAGAGCCTCCCGATTCAGGTAGGGCCGCAACTGGCGCACCAGGCGAACCTGGGCAAATGCCCCCCTCGTCACAGCCGACAAGTGGTGGTCAAAACTCAGCTGTGGGTCCAGGAGGACTCCCAAGTTGCGGACCCTGTCTGAGGGGAACAGATTTTGCCCCCCCAGCCTGATCGATGGAACGTCAGCCAAATTTTTGGGAGGAAAACACAACAGCCACTCGGTCTTTTCCGGGTTGAGTACCAGTTTGTTAGCTCTCATCCAGTCTTTAACAGCCTCAAGGCCCCGGTTCATCACGTCCACCGCTTCATTGAGTTGGCACGGGGCGGACAGATACAACTGCGTATCGTCCGCATATTGATGGTACTTAATCCCGTGCCTCCGAATGATCTCGCCCAGCGGTTTCATGTATATGTTAAATAGCAGGGGGGACAGAACCGAGCCCTGCGGCACCCCACAGGTTAGGGGCCTCGGGGACGATCTCTCCCTCCCCACTAACACCGACTGCGACCTGTCTGAGAGGTAGGAGGAGAACCACTGTAAAACAGTGCCGCCCACCCCCACCTCCCGCAGTCGTCGCAGAAGGATACCATGGTCGATGGTATCGAAAGCCGCTGAGAGGTCGAGGAGAACCAGGATGGACGCATAGCCTCCATCTCTGGCTCTCCAGAGATCATCGGTCAATGCGACCAAAGCGGTTTCAGTGCTGTAACCGGGCCTGAAGCCAGACTGGAAGGGGTCAAGATAGTTAGCTTCCTCCAAGGTACGCTGAAGCTGTAAGGCCACCACCTTCTCAACAACCTTCCCCAGAGAGGGGAGGTTGGAGACTGGACGATAGTTGTTAAGAATTGCTGGATCCAAGGACGGTTTCTTCAGGAGGGGCCTCACCACCGCCGCCTTAAGCGCGGTGGGGAGGTGTCCCTCCCGAAGAGAGGCGGTGACAACCGCCTGGATCCAGCCTCGTGTCACCTCTCTGCTGTTGGCAGTCAGCCAGGAGGGACACGGGTCCAGTATACAGGTGGAGGAACTCACAGCTCGCATAGCCTTGTCCACATCCCCAGAGGCAACATCCTGAAACTCAACCCAGAGATGGTCTACCAAGTTGTTCCCCTGTGTCCCGGCTGGATCTGCGGGGGTGGAGTCCAGTTCCGATCGAAACCGAGCAATTTTGTCCGCCAAGAACTGACTATATTCCTCAGCCTTACCCTGCAGGGGGTTCCCCGTCTCCCTCCTATTTAGGAGGGAGCGGGTTATCCTGAACAGGGCGGCTGGGCGAGACTCGGCGGACGCTACCAAGGAGGCAATATGTGATCTTTTGGCGGTTCTCAATGCCCAAATATACTCCTTGGTGCAAGCTGTCAACAGTGCTCGGTTCGATGCGGACCTATCGGACCTCCACAGGTGCTCTAGGCGTCTCCTCCGGCGCTTTATCTCACGGAGCTCCTCGGTAAACCAAGGGGGTCTCCGCGAGCCGCTGACCCGGAGGGGCCGTAGTGGCGCAATTCGGTCCAGAGACTCTGATGCCGCCGAGTGCCAGGCCGCAGCAATAGTCTCCGCCGAACTGTGGGCGAGAGCATCTGGAATGACCCCAAGCTCCGTCTGGAACCTAACAGGGTCCATCAGTCGCCTGGGGCGGAACCACCTGGTCGGTTCCTCCTCCCCACGGTGGGGGTTTGGCCTCCGGAAGTCTAGCCTCAGTAGGTAGTGGTCTGACCACGACAGGGGAATGGTCTCATTTCCCCTCAGACCAAGATCATAACTCCACTGCTCCGAGAGGAATACGAGGTCGAGTGTATGTCCCGCCAAGTGGGTAGGGCCTCGAATTACCTGGGTCAGGCCCATGGCTGTCATGGAAGCCATGAACTCCTGCGCTCCATCAGAGTGTTCACCGAGCGAAGGCAGATTGAAGTCCCCCAGAACCATTAGTCTAGGGAACTCAATTGCTAGCTCGGCTATTGACTCGAGGAGCGCAGGGAGGGCCGCTGTAACGCAGTTGGGAGGCAGGTACGTTAGCAGCAAACCCGCTTGACCCTTGAGGTCCAACTTCACTAGCAGGGACTCACACCCGGCAAGCTCCGGAGCAGGGATCCTACGAGGAGCTAAAGACTCCCGGACTACAATAGCCACACCGCCACCCCTTCCCTGAGCTCTCGGCTGATGAAGCACCTGAAACCCGTCTGGGCACAGCTCTACGAGGGGGACTCCTCCCTCCGTGCCCAGCCATGTTTCAGTAATACATGCCAGGTCTGCCCTCTCGTCTACAATCAAGTCCCGGACGAGGGGAGCCTTATGAATAACAGACCTGGCATTTAGCGACAGCAGCCTGAGACCAGGGTCCTGATCGCTCACGCCATCTGACCTTGGAGTGGGACTCATAGGGCCGGAAGGAGGGAACTCTGCGATATAGCGAACCCTCCTTCCCCGATAATGGCCAGCCCTAAAGTCCCCGCCATATCTGCCTCTCCCTGTTATGACCGCAATGCTCCGACTCTCTCCCGTGGGCATAATTCCCCCAACCACCCCAATGGCCCCCGCTTGCCCCGCCAGGTCCTCCGAATCAGGCATACTCAGACACTCACACAGACAGTCCCCACAATATAATTAAAACACAAAAAGAATACAGCAATATAGTACTAAAAGTGGGTCTTTCATACTAACTCATTCAATCCCACACACTCAACATACCCGTTTAAAAATTGCGCAACACAGAATTTAAAATTATGAGTTCCAGGAGAGCCAGCCTCCCTTCCTCCAGTTCCAGAAAATTTCGAGGCCAAAGTCCAAGAACCGTATTCTATAAATAGTTGTAAATGTAGATGGAGGGGGGGCAAAGCACAGGCCCCAGGTATCAGCCAGCCAGCTTTGCAGTCTCACACCCTCCACGTCCAGATAAAGCGTGGAATAGTAAACAATAACGGTCCATAGGAAATAAAACAGTAGTATGCAGGGGGGTATCTTATCTTCCCCCTCTCCTGAAGTCCTGGAGCGGCCAGAGTCTATATGTCCAAAGTTTATAAATAACTGGAACCAGTTAGAAGGGGGAAAGGGGGGGTGCCAGCTTCGTGTCCAGTTTGTAAAACGCCAAGTTCCTGTCCCTGAAACTGCCATCCTCTATCACTTCTTTCCCCAAACCAAATGCACCATAAGTATATGTATCATAAGATATCAAGGTGTTAAACAGATGGTCATTGTTCACATTAGATGTTCCAAAGTAGCAATGGTAGCAAGTGGTGGGGAAGAGCAGTTGTTTCGGGCCAATGTCGATGGTCACAGGCCAGGCAGTAAAGCTCGAATTAAATAAGAACAGATAGGCAGGCAAGCATGGCTCCGCAATAGTAGGGCAGACAGGAAAAGAACGAGTTGTCCAAGCCACGGGAGGGATAAAAGGAGAGGCTCCACGGTGAGGGAAGTAGGCACTAAAATACAGGATAGAGGAGGGGCGGGCGTTCAGGCGAGCTATGATGGTGGTGGCAGATTGCCACTTAATTCGCTCGCCCAAGCCACAATAATTTCCTCCTCTTTACCGCAATAGTGATGGTAATGATGGTAATGATCAAGATGGTAATGGCCAATTTCAAGCTAGTTTCAAGTCCCTCAAGGTCATCGTTCTTTTTCAGATTATAGATGAAAAATCCAGAGTTCCTCTCCCAGTCCCAGCGCTGCTTAGGTCTAAAAACAGCGGGGGGGGGGGCAGTCGTAAGAGCAAAAGCTCAGGCAGCCATTGTCTGTCCAATTCCCGCTGCCACCGTTCCAGGACCAGGGCTCACCAGGGCTCACCAGGGCTCACTCGATAGGGCAGGCGACCACCAGGGGCTTCGATAGGGCAGGCGACCACCAGGGGCTTCTAAGGCACCCAGGTAACCAAGATGTTAAACCAAGATGTTAAAGACGCCTACCATCCGCGTCTCGCCGCCGCCGCCGCCCTCACTCGACGAATCAGCTGTATGAACCAGCTGATATGCTCACATATGAACCTACTCTGTGGGTGTGGCCTCCTTTGTGGGAGAGGCTTGCTGTCCATGTGACCGGATGGGAGTGGCTTGCTGCCCATGTGACCGGATATGAAGATGCCGACGACACTTGTCAGAACCACCTTAAATTACCTCACACACAGCACTGGCATGCATAAGAATATGATGTAAACTTGTTTTTTAAAAGGCATCTTTGGTTTGCGTTAAAACAACTTCAACACACACAATGTTCTGATTGCACCACAAACGCAGTAGTCATCCTTACCTTTCACAGAGGCACTGAGTTTTATAAATATGAGCATGATAGTGTAGAATAATCATATCCAAGGACCAATGGTGGGTTTCAAAAATTTTTGGAACCTCTTCTGTAGGTGTAGCCTGCTTTCCGGGTCCACTGGTGGAACCTCTTCTAACCAGTTCTACCGAATAGGTGAAAACTGGTAGGAACCCACCTCTGGCTTAGACTCATTAATACAATACGATAGCAGAGTTGGAAGGTACCTTGGAGGTCTTCTAGTCCAACCCCCTGCCTAGGCAGGAAACCCTATAGCGTTTCAGGCTATCTAATATCTTCTTTAAAACTTCCAGTGTTGGGGCATTCACAATTGAAAGCCTCAATAGACAAGAGTGAGTTTGGGGGGAAAAATGGATCTAAATGAAAGTGAAAAAATGAAAAGAGAATGAAAGTTAAGTTTAAAACAAAGCAAAAGAGCATGAAGTTGAAGTATGAAAAAAATATTAGAGGACACATTCATCTATGACTCGAGTGAATTGAAAATTAACACAAGGAAAAGGAGATAGAAGATACCTGGGACAATGTACTACAAATTTTACCAAAATGAGAGAAGTCAGGTTTTTTAAGGAAATAGGTCTATGGCAATAATAAAATTAAAAAGTTATGAAGAAGCATTTTTCTTATCTCATTTCTATAATTTTTATTTTCTTCTTGCTCCTTTTGCGGATTGTGCAGAAGGCTGGTTATTCTGGAAAAGATTAGGCTGAAGAATATCTATGTTTCTATCTATGATGGCCTGATCTTATAATTTGTTTGATTATTAGCATGATTATTGGCCCTCTGGCTTGTAGCATTTTTTCTCTTCATCAGTTGTTTGCTGCTCACAGTTTGAAAAAATTAGAAGCCATGCAGGCAGCCACAGTTTATGATGTGCAAACTGCAGAAACGGAGAGCATTAACACAACAGCCCTGTTGTAAACCGAGTCCTAAGTATGAACGCAAATGGACACAAATTGATTATGACCAAAATATCCTGCAGGCCTTCCATCTGCCAAAGAATTTTATCTCTTCGCCCCCCCAAAAAAGAGGTAGCTGTAATTTTCTGTATAATATCCTTAAAGCATGACCTTGATTCTAGGAGAACTCATTTAATCAATATTCCGAATCTGCAGATTTCCCTTCAAAGCAATACCTCTCTACTTTTCAAAATTATAGACAAGGAAGCCCTTAGATCATGTAAAGTGGTGAAATATCATATATCATCGGTAAGATCAATTAATTTGGTACCCTACTGATCAACCGCATGAAAGCTGACATCTTAATGATTGTGAATATCCTATGGAGTTCATGTGCATCCTCTGTAATTGATATCAAGCATCCTGCAATTACAAGTTTCATTGCTATTTATTGTCAGAGATACAGGCCTATATTCCGAATACATGGCAAGAGGCTTATTCTAACACTTTCCCACATATATAGAAATACATACCTGTGTTTTCCCCAAAATACGACCTACTCAGAAAGGGTTCCACCACAAAACCGCGTTCGACTAAACCGTGCTCGACGAAACCGCGTAGCTGATGTCATCAACAGGGCGACAACAGCGCGGAGACAGAAGCACGCTGTAAATGCTAAACCTAAAATTAACCCCTAAACCTAACCCCCCTAAACCTAAACCTAACCCTAAACCTAACCCTAAACCTAATCTTTAACCTAACCCTAACCCTAACCCTAAACCTAACCCTTAACCTAACCCTAAACCTAATCCTAACCCTTAACCTAACCCTAACCCTAACCCTAACCCTAACCCTAACCCTAACCCTAACCCTAACCCTAACCCTAACCCTAACCCTAACCCTAACCCTAAACCTAAACCTAAACCTAACCCTAAAGCTAACCATAAACCTAACCCTTACCTTAAGTTGAATCGGCTTGCTTTCAAAGCGCTATTTAAAGCGCCCTTCTTTCTCCACGCTGGCTGTTGTCGCCCTGTTGATGACGTCAGTGACGCGGTGTAATCGGGCGCGGCTTAGTCAAGTGCGGTTTTGACGGGTCATGCTCAGAAAGTACCATATTTTTCAAAGTATAAGACGCACCTTTCTCCTCCCCCCGAAAAAAGAGGGTGAAAATCTGTGTGTCTCTTATACACTGAATACAGCATATCTGGCCTCCTGAAACCCTGCCCCCTTCAGAAAAATGGGCATGCAGAGAGTTTTGGAGGCCTGCAAAGTGCTCCTGGGAGCTGGGGAGGGAAAAAATGAGGGAGAAATGGACCATTTTTTGCTCATTTTTGTCCCCCAACCCCCAGAAACACTCTACAAGCCTCCTAAAAGCTATGCGTGCCCTTTTTGGGGCAAAAAATGGGTTGTTTTTTTTGCTTATGTTTGCTCCCCCAGCCCCCGGAAGCACTTTGTAGGCCTTTCAAACTCTCTGCATCCCCCCATTTTTCACAAAAAATGAGGTGTGCAGAAAGTTTGGGAGGTCTGCAGAGTGCAAAAAAATTTTTTTACCTCTTCAAAATCTTGGTGTGTCTTATAGTCTGAAAAATATAATAAGTTCTAGCTTGATTTTTACATTTGGACCCAATATAAGCCCTACCCCCCAAAATAAGCCCCAATGAATATGCTAGCCACTCCATGTAGCACAGGTAAAAATTTTAACTAGGGTGGAGGTGTGTGTGTGTGTGTTTGTGTGTGTGTGTGTGTAGCTGCCCTACTAATAAACTTTGGAGAAAGGTAGCCAGGCCTCTCACACCTCGGCCCATTTCTTTTGCTGCAGCTGGCAAGGCTTTCCTGAAAGCCCCTGTAGCTGATAACAGAGCTCCAGATCAATCTCTGTTATTGGCTACAGAGATCTTCAGGAAAGGCTTGCTGGCCTTGCTAGATGAAGAAGTTCTTGAAGGGCTCTGACAGTGAATAGGAGGTCAGGGATGATATGTGCAAGTGGACAACAAACACCC